>NW_024471146.1:37500-96446 GCF_017639515.1 Carcharodon carcharias
TAGTGGGGAGGTGGGGGTGGGGTAGTGGGGAGGTGGGGATGGGGTAGTGAGGAGGTGGGGGTGGGGTAGTGAGGAGGTGGGGATGGGGTTGTGGGGAGGTGGGGATGGGGTAGTGAGGAGGTGGGGATGGGGTAGTGAGGATGTGGGGATGGGGTAGTGAGGAGGTGGGGTGGGGTAGTGAGGAGGTGGGGATGGGGTAGTGAAGAGGTGGGGATGGGGTAGTGGGGAGGTGGGGATGGGGTAGTGAGGAGGTGGGGATGGGGTAGTGGGGAGGTGGAGATGGGGTAGTGGGGAGGTGGGATGGGGTTGTGGGGAGGTGGGATGGGCTAGTGAGGAGGTGGGGATGGGGTAGTGGGGAGGTGGGATGGGGTATTGGGGAGGTGGGGATGGGGTATTGGGGTAATGGGGGGTGTAGTAGGGAGGTGGGGATGGGGTATTGGGGTAATGGGGATGGGGTAGTGGGGAGGTGGGGATGGGGTATTGGGGTAATGGGGATGGGTTGTGGAGAGGTGGGGATGGGATATTGGGGTAATGGGGATGGGTTGTGGGGAGGTGGGGATGGGGTAGTGGGGAAGTGGGGATGGGGTATTGGGGTAATGGGGATGGGGTAATGGGGAGGTGGGTGTGGGGGGAGGGGAGGTGGGGGTGGGGTAGAAGGGAGGTGGGGGTGGGGTAGAGGGGAAGTGGGGATGGGGTATTGGGGTAATGGGGATGGGGTAATGGGGAGGTGGGTGTGGGGGGAGGGCAGGTGGGGATGGTGTAATCAGGCGGTGGGGATGGGCTAATGGAGCAGATCAGGAGGGGGTGAGGGAAGATGAGAAAGGTTTGATAGGGATGATGGCGGTGGGAGTGGGGAGGTGGCTTTGGGGAAGGGACAGAACATTTGTGCAGCTGGAGCAGCCTATCAGGATTGAGGGAGCACGCGGTCTGATTGGTGCATTCTCTGCAGGGATGGAGCTAGTCGCTGTGGACTCTTCTGTGCTGCTAGCTTCATCTGTCAACAAATCCGATTGGAGAGATCAGTGGATGTGTTCCAGGCGGTAAAAACCATACGCAGCAGCAGACCCCAGGCTATCAGCACCACGGTAAGTGGATCACTGACCCCGGTTCATCAGCACCACGGTAAGTGGATCACTGACCCCGGTTCATCAGCACCACGGTAAGTGGATCACTGATCCCGGTTCATCAGCACCACGGTAAGTGGATCACTGATCCCGGTTCATCAGCACCACGGTAAGTGGATCACTGGATCACTTATCTCAGGGAAAGACTGTGGTGTTGTGGTATTGTTACTGGAATGGTAATCCAGCGTTGATCCGCTGGCTTGATGGTAATGGTAGAGTGGGGGATATGCTGGGCTATGAGGTTACAGATTGTGTTCGAGTACAATTCTGCTGCTGCTGATGGCCCACAATGCCTCATGGATGCCCTGTTTTGAGTTTCTAGATCTGTTTGACTTGGCCAGCTCAGTCAGTAGTGGTGCTACCGAGCCACTCTTGGTGATGGACATTGAAGTCCCCCACCCAGAGTACAATCTGCACCCTCGCCACCCTCAGTGCTTCCTCCAAGTGATGTTTAACATGGAGGAAGCACTGATTCATCAGCTGAGGGAGGGCGGGACGTGGTCATCAGCAGGAGGTTTCCTTGTCCATGTTTGACCTGATGCCATGAGACAACCCAGGGTAATGCTCTGGGTATCCGGGTTCAATTCCACCACAGCAGGTGGTGGAATTTAAGTTCAATAGATATATGGAATTGAAATTCTAATGATATCCATGAAACCATTGTCGATGATTGTAAAAACCCAGCTGGTTCACGAATGTCCATTAGGGAAGGAAACCTGCCATCCCATGTGACTCCAGACCCACAGCAATGTGGTTGGCTCTTAACTACCCCCTGAAATGGCCGAGCAAACCATTCGGTTGTATCAAAGCACTAAAAAGTCTAAAAGGATTGGAGCCAGCCAGACACCCTCGCAATCAAACCTGCAAAGCCCTCCTTACTAACGCATGGGAGCTAGTGCCAAAACTGGGAGAGCTGTCTCACAGACTAGTCAAGCAACAGCCTGACATAGTCATCCTCATGGAATCATACCTTACAGATAATGTCCCAGACACCACCAACACCGTCCCTGGGTATGTCCCTGGGTATATCCCTTACAGATAATGTCCCAGACACCACCATCACCATCCCTGAGTATGTCCCTGGGTATATCCCTTACAGATAGTGTCCCAGACACCACCATCACCATCCCTGGGTATGTCCCTGGGTATATCCCTTACTGATAATGTCCCAGACACCACCATCACCATCTCTGGGTATGTCCCTGGGTATATCCCTTACAGATAATGTCCCAGACACCACCATCACCATCCCTGGGTATGTCCCTGGGTATATCCCTTACAGATAGTGTCCCAGACACCACCATCACCATCTCTGGGTATGTCCCTGGGTATATCCCTTACAGATAGTGTCCCAGACACCACCATCACCATCCCTGGGTATGTCCCTGGGTATATCCCTTACAGATAATGTCCCAGACACCACCATCACCATCCCTGGGTATACCCTGTCCCACCAGCAGGACAGACCCAGCAGAGGTGGGGACACAGTGGTATACAGTCGGGATGGAACTGCCCTGGGAATCCTTAACATCAACTCTGGACCCCATGAAGTCTCATGGCATCAGGTCAAACATGGACAAGGAAACCTCCTGCTGATGACCACGTCCCGCCCTCCCTCAGCTGATGAATCAGTGCTTCCTCCATGTAGAACATCACTTGGAGGAAGCACCGAGGGTGGCGAGGGTGCAGATTGTACTCTGGGTGGGGGACTTCAATGTCCATCACCAAGAGTGGCTCGGTAGCACCACTACTGACTGAGCTGATTGAGTCAAACAGATCTAGAAACTCAAAACAGGGCATCCATGAGGCACTGTGGGCCATCAGCAGCAGCAGAATTGTACTCGAACACAATCTGTAACCTCATAGCCCAGCATATCCCCCACTCTACCATTACCATCAAGCCAGGGGATCAACCCTGGTTCAATGAAGAGTGCAGGAGGGCATGCCAGGAGCAGCACCAGACATACCTAAAAATGAGGTGTCAACCTGGTGAAGCAATAACACAGGAATACTTGCCAAACACCATAAGAGCAAGTGATAGACAGAGCTAAGCGATCCCACAACTAACAGATCAGATCTAAGCTCTGCAGTCCTGCTACATCCAGTTGTGAATGATGGTGAACAATTAAACAACTCACTGGAGGAGGAGGCTCCACAAATATCCCCATCCTCAATGATGGGGGAGCCCAGCACATCAGTGCAAAAGATAAGGCTGAAGCATTTGCTATAATCTTCAGCCAGAAGTGTCGAGTGGATTATCCATCTCCTGGAGGTCCCCAGCATCACAGATGCCAGTCTTCAGCCAATTCGATTCACTCCACATGATATCAGGAAACGGCTGAAGGCACTGGATACTGCAAAGGCTATGGGCCCTGACAATATTCCGGCAATAGTACTGAAGACTTGTGCTCCAGAACTTGCCGCGCCCCTAGCCAAGCTGTTCCAGTACAGCTACAACACTGGCATCTACCCGGCTATGTGGAAAATTGCCCAGGTATGTCCTGTACACAAAAAGCAGGACAAATCCAACCCGGCCAATTACCGCCCCATCAGTCTACTCTCCATCATCAGTAAAGTAATGGAAGGGGTCATCAACAGTGCTATCAAACGGCACTTGCTTAGCAATAACCTGCTCACTGACACCCAGTTTGGGTTCTGCCAGGGCCACTCAGCTCCTGATCTCATTACAGCCTTGGTTCAAACATGGACAAAAGAGCTGAACTCCTGAGGTGAGGTGAGAGTGACTGCCCTTGACATCAAGGCAGCATTTGACCGAGTGTGGCATCAAGGAGGCCTACAAAACTGGAGTCAATGGGAATCAGGGGGAAACCTCTCTGCTGGTTGGAGTCATACCGAGCACAAAGGAAGATGTTTTTGGTTGTTGGAGGTCAGTCATCTCAGCTCCAGGACATCACTGCAGGAGTTCCACAGGGTAGTGTCCTAAGCCCAAACATCTTCAGCTGCTTCATCAATGACCTTCCTTCCAGCATAAGGTCAGAAGTGGGGATGTTCGCTGATGATTGCACAAGGTTCAGCATCATTTGCGACTCCTCAGATACTGAAGCAGTCCATGTCCAAATGCAGCAAGACCAGGACAATATCCAGGCTTGGGCTGACAAGTGAGAAGTAACATTCGCGCCACACAAGTGTCAGGCAATAACCACCTCCAACAAGAGGGAATCTAACCATCTCTCCTTGGTGTTCAATGGCAATACCATCACTGAATCCCCAACTATCAACATCCTGGGGGTCACCATTGACCAGAAACTGAACTAGACTAGCCATATAAATACTGTGGCTACAAGAGCAGGTCAGAGGCTGGGAATCCTGTGGAGAGTAACTCACCTCCTGACTCCACAAAGCCTGTCCACCATCTACAAGGCACAAGTCAGGAGTGTGATGGAATACTCCCCACTTGCCTGGATGAGTGCAGCTCCCACAACACTCAAGAAGCTTGACACCATCCAGGACAAAGCAGCCCTTGATTGGCACCACATCCACAAACATTCACTCCCTCCACCACCGATACACAGTAGCAGCAGTGTGTACCATCTGCAAGATGCACTGCAGGAATTCACCAAGGCTCCTTAGACAGCACCTTCCAAACCCACGACCACAACAATCTAGAAGGACAAGGGCAGCAGATAGACGAGAACACCACCACCTGGAAGTTCCCCTCCAAGTCACTCACCATCCTGACTTGGAAATATATCACCGTTCCTTCACTGTCACTGGGTCAAAATCCTGGAACTCCCTCCCTAACAGCACTGTGGGTGTACCTACACCACCTGGACTGCAGCGGTTCAAGAAGGCAGCTCACCACCACCTTCTCAAGGGCAATTAGGGATGGACAATAAATGCTGGCCCAGCCAATGAAGCCCACATCCTGTGAATGAATTAAAAAAAATGATTAGTTACATCCTTTCACCCTCCCCCCCCACTCCAGTTTGCCACCATGTGTGGCCTTCACAGGAGCTGAGCCCTCCCCTCGGCTTTGTTCAAGGGATTATCGGTTGCACAGGCCCCTCAACCACATCCAGCTGGCAATCTAGCATAAAGAGGCATCCTCTATCAAAGCACTGGCAAATCCTGCATTATCTCACTGTTTGAATCAAAGGTCCAAGCGATGTCTGTATTACACGATTCATGAGGCGGTGGGAGCTGATACCTGCTTGACAGATCACTGACTTATTTGATTGCTTGATGAACATCCACCGAGTACCAATATCCAAAGGCCCAAAAGTCCAAGAGGAACATGATCAATGTCTCATCTCCGAAGCAGTCCAACCAAAGGGAGGAATTCCAAGTGCAGCTCACAACCAAACTGGAAAATCTTCACATCTCCAACTCAATTCCAGAACAGTGGGTCAAATAAAGTCAGTTATATTAGACAGCATGGTCTTTCCACTCTATATTAGACTGTGTCCAGACCACTGATTTATTTAAGTGCTGTTGAAATACGTGACCTTATGTGAACAAAAACAAGTCTTTATTGCCTGGCAGAACTACCCAAGGCCACAGGTCAAGAAGGCAGCATTCCAACAACACAAGGCTGACTGCCAAAGACCAATCCGGAAGATAAGAGACAAGGGATGGGGAGAGAAAGCCGGACAGATCCGCCAATATGCTGACCATCATGACCTGTGAAGCATTTTTGAAGCCACCAGGGTCACCTTCCAATCAAGAACAAAGCACAAAACCCTTCACTCACCAGATGCTGCTTCTCTTCTTAAAAATGGCAATGCCACTCATCAAGGCTGGAAAGAGCATTTTCGACTATTCTTCAACCATGAATCCATAGAGGCAGCTGAAGCTCTCCAAGCTGTGCCTGTGGTGCGATCCAGAGGCGAACCCATCGAAGGGAGAGCTGCAACAAGCAATCAAACAGATGATGCATAGCAAAGCCAGTGGCCTGAATTTATTCCAGAGGAGTCTTCAAAGCTGATGGGCCTTTGCTTACAACGAGACTCCACAAACACATCCTATGGATTTGGAAGGGAAGAGAAATTTGTCTGTAGCAGGGAAATTCCTGACACGCATTCTACTTCCTGTGGGTGAGGAAATCCTCCCAGAGACGCAGCGTGGCTTTAGGCTTCCAGGGGAACCTCCAACATGAGCCTTCTTGCTGGACAAATTCAAGAAAACTGTTGAGAATAACCCCAGGAACTCTTCATTGCATCATCAACCTGAACAAATCATTTGACTCAGTAAAACTGCGAGGCTGTGTGGAATGTGCTCCAGAGATTTGGATGTCGGAGAAACTTCACCACAATCCTGCAACTGCTTCATGATAATGTGACTGCAACTGTCTCTAGGGGGATATCTGAAACAGCCAGCTTCAAAACCCAGACCGGTGTCAAGTGAGGCAGTGTGATAGCCCCATACTACTTACAATCTACGTGACAGTGGCTATTCCACTCATCAAAGATCAACTGTCCTCTGGTGTGGGTATTAAAGACATCGAGATGGAAAACTCTTTAAACTCAGTTACCTCCATGCCTACACTAAACTGATGACTATACATGATGAATAGTTAGGGAAGGATTGCAGCGGATTGATGAATAGTTTGCGGAGGATTGCAGTGGATTGATGAATAGTTTGGGGGAGGATTGCAGTGGATTGATGAATAGTTTGCGGAGGATGGCAGTGGATTGAGGAATAGTTTGGGGGAGGATTGCAGTGGATTTATGAACAGTTTGGGGGAGGATTGCAGTGGATTGATGAATAGTTTGGGGGAGGATTGCAGTGGATTGATGAATAGTTTGCAGAGGATTTCAGTGGGTTGATGAATAGTTTGGGGGAGGATTTCAGTGGATTCATGAATAGTTTGGGGGAGGATTTCAGTGGATTGATGAATAGATTGCGGAGGATTGCAGTGGATTGATAAATAGTTTGGGGGAGGATTGCAGTGGATTGATGAATAGTTGGAGAGAGGATTGCAGTGGATTGATGAATAGTTTGGGGGAGGATTACAGTGGATTGATGAATAGTTGGCGGAGGATTGCAGTGGATTGATGAATAGTTTGGGGCAGGATTGCAGTGGATTGATGAATAGTTTGCGGAGGATTGCAGAAGATTGATGAATAGTTTGGGGGAGGATTGCAGTGGATTGATGAATAGTTTGGGGGAAGATTGCAGTGGATTCATGAATAGTTTGCAGAGGATTGCAGTGGATTGATGAATAGTTTGCGGAGGATTGCAGTGGGTTGTTCAATAGTTTGGGGGAGGATTGCAGTGGATTGATGAATAGTTTGGGTGAGGAATTCAGTGGATTGATGAATAGTTAGCGGAGCATTGCAAAATATTGATGAATAGTTTGGGGGAGGTTTGCAGTGGATTGATGAATAGTTAGGGGGAGTATTGCAGTGGAATGATGAATAATTTGATGGAGGATTGCAGTGGAGTGATGAATAGTTTGGGGGAGGATTACAGTGGATTGATGAATAGTTTAGGGGAGGCTTGCAGAGAATTGATGAATAGTTTGGGGGAGGATTTCAGTGGATTGATGAATAGTTTGGGGGAGGATTGCAGTGGATTGATGAATAGTTAGCGGAGGATTGCAATGGATTGATGAATAGTTTGGGGGAGGATTGCAGTGGATTGATGAATAGTTTGGGGGAGTATTGCAGTGGATTGATGAATAGTTTGGGGGAGGATTGCAGTGGATTCATGAATAGTTTGCAGAGGATTGCAGTGGATTGATGAATAGTTTGAGGAGGATGGCAGTGGATTGATGAATAGTTTGGGGGAGGATTGCAGTGGATTTATGAATAATTTGGGGGAGGATTGCAGTGGATTGATGAATAGTTTGGGGGAGGATTACAGTGGATTGATGAATAGTTTAGGGGAGGCTTGCAGAGAATTGATGAATAGTTTGGGGGAGGATTTCAGTGGATTAATGAATAGTTTGGGGGAGGATTGCAGTGGATTGATGAATAGTTAGCGGAGGATTGCACTGGATTGATGAATAGTTTGGGGGAGGATTGCAGTGGATTGATGAATAGTTTGGGGGAGTATTGCAGTGGATTGATGAATAGTTTGGGGGCGGATTGCAGTGGATTGATGAATAGTTTGGGCGAGGATTGCAGTGCATTGATGAATGGTTTGCAGAGGATTGCAGTGGATTGATGAATAGATTGGGGGAAGATTGCAGTGGATTCATGAATAGTTTGCAGAGGATTGCAGTGGATTGATGAATAGTTTGGGGGAGGAATGCAGTGGATTGATGAATAGTTTGGGGGAAGATTGCAGTGGATTCATGAATAGTTTGCAGAGGATTGCAGTGGATTGATGCATAGTTTGCGGAGGATGGCAGTGGATTGATGAATAGTTTGGGGGAGGATTGCAGTGGATTTATGAATAGTTTGGGTGAGGAATTCAGTGGATATATGAATAGTTAGCGGAGCATTGCAAAATATTGATGAATAGTTTGGGGGAGGATTGCAGTGGATTGATGAATAGTTAGGGGGAGTATTGCAGTGGAATGATGAATAATTTGGGGGAGGATTGCAGTGGAGTGATGAATAGTTTGGGGGAGGATTACAGTGGATTGATGAATAGTTTGGGGGAGGATTGCAGTGGATTGATGAATAGTTAGCGGAGGATTGCAATGGATTGATGAATAGTTTGGGGGAGGATTGCAGTGGATTGATGAATAGTTTGGGGGAGTATTGCAGTGGATTGATGAATAGTTTGGGGGAGGATTGCAGTGGATTAATGAATAGTTTGGGCGAGGATTGCAGTGCATTGATGAATGGTTTGCAGAGGATTGCAGTGGATTGATGAATAGTTTGGGGGAAGATTGCAGTGGATTCATGAATAGTTTGCAGAGGATTGCAGTGGATTGATGAATAGTTTGCGGAGGATGGCAGTGGATTGATGAATAGTTTGGGGGAGGATTGCAGTGGATTTATGAACAGTTTGGGGGAGGATTGCAGTGGAATGATGAATAATTTGGGGGAGGATTGCAGTGGATTGATGAATAGTTTGGGGGAGGATTACAGTGGATTGATGAATAGTTTAGGGGAGGCTTGCAGAGAATTGATGAATAGTTTGGGGGAGGATTTCAGTGGATTGATGAATAGTTTGGGGGAGGATTGCAGTGGATTGATGAATATTTAGCGGAGGATTGCACTGGATTGATGAATAGTTTGGGGGAGGATTGCAGTGGATTGATGAATAGTTTGGGGGAGGATTGCAGTGGATTGATGAATAGTTAGCGGAGGATTGCACTGGATGGATGAATAGTTTGTGGGAGGATTGCAGTGGATTGATGAATAGTTTGGGGGAGTATTGCAGTGGATTGATGAATAGTTTGGGGGAGGATTGCAGTGGATTGATGAATAGTTTGGGCGAGGATTGCAGTGCATTGATGAATGGTTTGCAGAGGATTGCAGTGGATTGATGAATAGATTGGGGGAAGATTGCAGTGGATTCATGCATAGTTTGCAGAGGATTGCAGTGGATTGATGAATAGATTGGGGGAGGAATGCAGTGGATTGATGAATAGTTTGGGGGAGGATTGCAGTGGATTTATGAACAGTTTGGGGAGGATTGCAGTGGATTGATGAATAGTTTGGGGTAGGATTGCAGTGGATTGATGAATAGTTTGCAGAGGATTGCAGTGGGTTGATGAATAGTTTTGGGGAGGATTTCAGTGGATTCATGAATAGTTTGGGGGAGGATTTCAGTGGATTGATGAATAGATTGCGGAGGATTACAGTTGATTGACGAATAGTTTGGGGGAGGATTGCAGTGGATTGATGAATAGTTGGAGAGAGAATTGCAGTGGATTGATGAATAGTTTGGGGGAGGATTACAGTGGATTGATGAATAGTTTGCGGAGGATTGCAGTGGATTGATGAATAGTTTGGGGGAGGATTGCAGTGGATTGATGAATACTTTGGGGCATGATGGCAGTGGATTGATGAATAGTTTGCAGAGGATTTCAGTGGATTGATGAATAGGTTGCGGAGGATTGCAGTGGGTTGTTGAATAGTTTGGGGGAGGATTGCAGTGGGTTGATGAATAGTTTGGGCGAGGAATTCAGTGGATTGATGAATAGTCAGCGGAGGATTTCAGTGGATTGATGAATAGTTAGCGGAGGATTGCAATGGATTGATGAATAGTTTGGGGGAGGATTGCAATGGATTGATGAATAGTTTGGGGGAGGATTACAGTGGATTGAATAATAGTTTAGGGAAGGCTTGCAGAGAATTGATGAATAGTTTGGGGGAGGATTTCAATGGATTGATGAATAGTTTGGGGGAGGATTGCAGTGGATTGATGAATAGTTTGGGGGAGGATTGCAGTGGATTGATGAATAGTTTGGGCAAGGATTGCAGTGCATTTATGAATGGTTTGCAGAGGATTGCAGTGGATTGATGAATAGTTTGGGGGAGGATTGCAGTGGATTGATGAATAGTTTGTCGAGGACTGCAGTGGATTGATGAATAGTTTGGGCGAGGATTGCAGTGGATTGATGAATAGTTTGGGGCAGGATTGCAGTGGACTGATGAATAGTTTGGGGGAGGATTGCAGTGGATTGATGAATAGTTTGGGGGAGGATTGCAGTGGACTGAAGAATAGTTTGCAGAGGATTGCAGTGGATTGATGAATAGTTTGGGGGAGGATTGCAGTGGATTGATGAATAGTTTGCAGAGGATTGCAGTAAATTGATGAATAGTTTGGGGGAGGATTGCAGTGGATTGATGAATAGTTTGTGGAGGATTGCAATGGATTGATGAATAGTTTGGGGGAGGATTGCAGTAGGTTGATTAATAGTTTGTGGAGGATTGCCGTGGATTGATGAATAGTTTGGGCGAGGATTGCAGTGCATTGATGAATGGTTTGCAGAGGATTGCAGTGGATTGATGAATAGTTTGGGGGAGGATTTCAGTGGATTGATGAATAGTTTGGCGAAGGATTGCAGTGGATTGATGAATAGTTTGGTGGAGGATTGCAGTGCATTGATGAATAGTTTGCGGTGGATTGCACTGGGCTGATGAATAGTTTGCGGAGGATTGCAGTGGGTTGATGAATAGTTTGGGGGAGGATTGCATTGCATTGATGAATAGTTTGGGGCAGGATTACCATGTATTGATTAATAGTTTGCGGAGGTTTGCAGTGGATTGATGAATAGTTTGGGGGAGGATTCCATTGGTTTGATAACTATTTTGGGGGACGATTGCAGTGGATTGATGAATAGTTTGGAGGATGATTTCAGTGGATTGATGAATAGTTTGGGGGAGGATTGCAGTTGGTTGATGAATAGTTTGCGGAGGATTTCAGTGGATTGATGAATAGTTTGGGGGAGGATTGCAGTGGATTGATGAATAGTTAGTGGAGGAGTGCACTGGATTGATAAATTGTTAGGGGGAAGATTGCAGTGGATTGATGAATAGTTTGGGTGAGTATTGCAGTGGATTGATGAATAGTTTGGGGGAGGATTGCAGTGGATTGATGAATAGTTTGCAGAGGATTTCAGTGGGTTGATGAATAGTTTGGGGGAGGATTTCAGTGGATTCATGAATAGTTTGGGGGAGGATTTCAGTGGATTGATGAATAGATTGCGGAGGATTGCAGTGGATTGATAAATAGTTTGGGGGAGGATTGCAGTGGATTGATGAATAGTTGGAGAGAGGATTGCAGTGGATTGATGATTAGTTTGGGGGAGGATTACAGTGGATTGATGAATAGTTGGCGGAGGATTGCAGTGGATTGATGAATAGTTTGGGGCAGGATTGCAGTGGATTGATGAATAGTTTGCGGAGGATTGCAGAAGATTGATGAATAGTTTGGGGGAGGATTGCAGTGGATTGATGAATAGTTTGGGGGAAGATTGCAGTGGATTCATGAATAGTTTGCAGAGGATTGCAGTGGATTGATGAATAGTTTGCGGAGGATTGCAGTGGGTTGTTCAATAGTTTGGGGAGGATTGCAGTGGATTGATGAATAGTTTGGGTGAGGAATTCAGTGGATTGATGAATAGTTAGCGGAGCATTGCAAAATATTGATGAATAGTTTGGGGGAGGTTTGCAGTGGATTGATGAATAGTTAGGGGGAGTATTGCAGTGGAATGATGAATAATTTGATGGAGGATTGCAGTGGAGTGATGAATAGTTTGGGGGAGGATTACAGTGGATTGATGAATAGTTTAGGGGAGGCTTGCAGAGAATTGATGAATAGTTTGGGGGAGGATTTCAGTGGATTGATGAATAGTTTGGGGGAGGATTGCAGTGGATTGATGAATAGTTAGCGGAGGATTGCAATGGATTGATGAATAGTTTGGGGGAGGATTGCAGTGGATTGATGAATAGTTTGGGGGAGTATTGCAGTGGATTGATGAATAGTTTGGGGGAGGATTGCAGTGGATTCATGAATAGTTTGCAGAGGATTGCAGTGGATTGATGAATAGTTTGAGGAGGATGGCAGTGGATTGATGAATAGTTTGGGGGAGGATTGCAGTGGATTTATGAACAGTTTGGGGGAGGATTGCAGTGGAATGATGAATAATTTGGGGGAGGATTGCAGTGGATTGATGAATAGTTTGGGGGAGGATTACAGTGGATTGATGAATAGTTTAGGGGAGGCTTGCAGAGAATTGATGAATAGTTTGGGGGAGGATTTCAGTGGATTAATGAATAGTTTGGGGGAGGATTGCAGTGGATTGATGAATAGTTAGCGGAGGATTGCACTGGATTGATGAATAGTTTGGGGGAGGATTGCAGTGGATTGATGAATAGTTTGGGGGAGTATTGCAGTGGATTGATGAATAGTTTGGGGGAAGATTGCAGTGGATTCATGAATAGTTTGCAGAGGATTGCAGTGGATTGATGCATAGTTTGCGGAGGATGGCAGTGGATTGATGAATAGTTTGGGGGAGGATTGCAGTGGATTTATGAATAGTTTGGGTGAGGAATTCAGTGGATATATGAATAGTTAGCGGAGCATTGCAAAATATTGATGAATAGTTTGGGGGAGGATTGCAGTGGATTGATGAATAGTTAGGGGGAGGATTGCAGTGGAATGATGAATAATTTGGGGGAGGATTGCAGTGGAGTGATGAATAGTTTGGGGGAGGATTACAGTGGATTGATGAATAGTTTGGGGGAGGATTGCAGTGGATTGATGAATAGTTAGCGGAGGATTGCAATGGATTGATGAATAGTTTGGGGGAGGATTGCAGTGGATTGATGAATAGTTTGGGGGAGTATTGCAGTGGATTGATGAATAGTTTGGGGGAGGATTGCAGTGGATTAATGAATAGTTTGGGCGAGGATTGCAGTGCATTGATGAATGGTTTGCAGAGGATTGCAGTGGATTGATGAATAGTTTGGGGGAAGATTGCAGTGGATTCATGAATAGTTTGCAGAGGATTGCAGTGGATTGATGAATAGTTTGCGGAGGATGGCAGTGGATTGATGAATAGTTTGGGGGAGGATTGCAGTGGATTTATGAACAGTTTGGGGGAGGATTGCAGTGGAATGATGAATAATTTGGGGGAGGATTGCAGTGGATTGATGAATAGTTTGGGGGAGGATTACAGTGGATTGATGAATAGTTTAGGGGAGGCTTGCAGAGAATTGATGAATAGTTTGGGGGAGGATTTCAGTGGATTGATGAATAGTTTGGGGGAGGATTGCAGTGGATTGATGAATATTTAGCGGAGGATTGCACTGGATTGATGAATAGTTTGGGGGAGGATTGCAGTGGATTGATGAATAGTTTGGGGGAGGATTGCAGTGGATTGATGAATAGTTAGCGGAGGATTGCACTGGATGGATGAATAGTTTGTGGGAGGATTGCAGTGGATTGATGAATAGTTTGGGGGAGTATTGCAGTGGATTGATGAATAGTTTGGGGGAGGATTGCAGTGGATTGATGAATAGTTTGGGCGAGGATTGCAGTGCATTGATGAATGGTTTGCAGAGGATTGCAGTGGATTGATGAATAGATTGGGGGAAGATTGCAGTGGATTCATGAATAGTTTGCAGAGGATTGCAGTGGATTGATGAATAGTTTGGGGGAGTATTGCAGTGGATTGATGAATAGTTTGGGGGAGGATTGCAGTGGATTTATGAACAGTTTGGGGAGGATTGCAGTGGATTGATGAATAGTTTGGGGTAGGATTGCAGTGGATTGATGAATAGTTTGCAGAGGATTGCAGTGGGTTGATGAATAGTTTTGGGGAGGATTTCAGTGGATTCATGAATAGTTTGGGGGAGGATTTCAGTGGATTGATGAATAGATTGCGGAGGATTACAGTTGATTGACGAATAGTTTGGGGGAGGATTGCAGTGGATTGATGAATAGTTGGAGAGAGAATTGCAGTGGATTGATGAATAGTTTGGGGGAGGATTGCAGTGGATTGATGAATACTTTGGGGCATGATGGCAGTGGATTGATGAATAGTTTGCAGAGGATTTCAGTGGATTGATGAATAGGTGGCGGAGGATTGCAGTGGGTTGTTGAATAGTTTGGGGGAGGATTGCAGTGGGTTGATGAATAGTTTGGGCGAGGAATTCAGTGGATTGATGAATAGTCAGCGGAGGATTTCAGTGGATTGATGAATAGTTAGCGGAGGATTGCAATGGATTGATGAATAGTTTGGGGGAGGATTGCAATGGATTGATGAATAGTTTGGGGGAGGATTACAGTGGATTGAATAATAGTTTAGGGAAGGCTTGCAGAGAATTGATGAATAGTTTGGGGGAGGATTTCAATGGATTGATGAATAGTTTGGGGGAGGATTGCAGTGGATTGATGAATAGTTTGGGGGAGGATTGCAGTGGATTGATGAATAGTTTGGGCAAGGATTGCAGTGCATTTATGAATGGTTTGCAGAGGATTGCAGAGGATTGATGAATAGTTTGGGGGAGGATTGCAGTGGATTGATGAATAGTTTGTCGAGGACTGCAGTGGATTGATGAATAGTTTGGGCGAGGATTGCAGTGGATTGATGAATAGTTTGGGGCAGGATTGCAGTGGACTGATGAATAGTTTGGGGGAGGATTGCAGTGGATTGATGAATAGTTTGGGGGAGGATTGCAGTGGACTGAAGAATAGTTTGCAGAGGATTGCAGTGGATTGATGAATAGTTTGGGGGAGGATTGCAGTGGATTGATGAATAGTTTGCAGAGGATTGCAGTAAATTGATGAATAGTTTGGGGGAGGATTGCAGTGGATTGATGAATAGTTTGTGGAGGATTGCAATGGATTGATGAATAGTTTGGGGGAGGATTGCAGTGGGTTGATTAATAGTTTGTGGAGGATTGCCGTGGATTGATGAATAGTTTGGGCGAGGATTGCAGTGCATTGATGAATGGTTTGCAGAGGATTGCAGTGGATTGATGAATAGTTTGGGGGAGGATTTCAGTGGATTGATGAATAGTTTGGCGAAGGATTGCAGTGGATTGATGAATAGTTTGGTGGAGGATTGCAGTGCATTGATGAATAGTTTGCGGTGGATTGCACTGGGCTGATGAATAGTTTGCGGAGGATTGCAGTGGGTTGATGAATAGTTTGGGGGAGGATTGCATTGCATTGATGAATAGTTTGGGGCAGGATTACCATGTATTGATTAATAGTTTGCGGAGGTTTGCAGTGGATTGATGAATAGTTTGGGGGAGGATTCCATTGGTTTGATAACTATTTTGGGGGACGATTGCAGTGGATTGATGAATAGTTTGGAGGATGATTTCAGTGGATTGATGAATAGTTTGGGGGAGGATTGCAGTTGGTTGATGAATAGTTTGCGGAGGATTTCAGTGGATTGATGAATAGTTTGGGGGAGGATTGCAGTGGATTGATGAATAGTTAGTGGAGGAGTGCACTGGATTGATAAATTGTTAGGGGGAAGATTGCAGTGGATTGATGAATAGTTTGGGTGAGTATTGCAGTGGATTGATGAATAGTTTGGGGGAGGATTGCAGTGGATTGATGAATAGTTTGGGCGAGGATTGCAGTGCATTGATGAATTGTTTGCAGAGGATTGCAGTGGATTGTTGAATAGTTTGCAGAGGATTGCAGTGGATTGTTGAATAGTTTGCAGAGGATTGCAGTGGATTGATGAATAGTTTTCAGAGGATTGCAGTGGATTGATGAATAGTTTGCGGAGGATTGCAGTGGATTGATGAATACTTTGGGGGAGGATTGCACTGGATTGATGAATAGTTTGGTGGCGGATTGCAGTGGATTGATGAATAGTTTGGTGGAGGATTGCAGTGGATTGATGAATAGTTTGGGGCAGGATTGCAGTGGATTGATGAATAGTTAGCGGAGGATTGCAGAAGATTGATGAATAGTTTGGGGGAGGATTGCAGTGGATTGATGAATAGTTTGGGGGAAGATTGCAGTGGATTCATGAATAGTTTGCAGAGGATTGCAGTGGATTGATGAATAGTTTGCGGAGGATTGCAGTGGGTTGTTCAATAGTTTGGGGGAGGATTGCAGTGGATTGATTAATAGTTTGGGGAGGATTGCAGTGGATTGATGAATAGTTTGGCGAGGATTGCAGTGCATTGATGAATAGTTTGCAGAGGATTGCAGTGGATTGTTGAATAGTTTGCAGAGGATTGCAGTGGATTGTTGAATAGTTTGCAGAGGATTGCAGTGGATTGATGAATAGTTTTCAGAGGATTGCAGTGGATTGATGAATAGTTTGCGGAGGATTGCAGTGGATTGATGAATACTTTGGGGGAGGATTGCACTGGATTGATGAATAGTTTGGTGGCGGATTGCAGTGGATTGATGAATAGTTTGGTGGAGGATTGCAGTGGATTGATGAATAGTTTGCGGAGGATTACACTGGGCTGATGAATAGTTTGGTGGAGGATTGCAGTGGGTTGATGAATAGTTTGGGGGAGGACTGCATTGCATTGATGAATAGTTTGGGGCAGGATTACAATGGATTGATTAATAGTTTGCGGAGGATTGCAGTGGATTGATGAATAGTTTGGGGGAGGATTCCATTGGTTTGATAACTATTTTGGGGGACGATTGCAGTGGATTGATGAATAGTTTGGAGGATGATTTCAGTGGATTGATGAATAGTTTGGGGGAGGATTGCAGTGGGTTGATGAATAGTTTGCGGAGGATTTCAGTGGATTGATGAATAGTTTGGGGGAGGATTGCAGTGGATTGATGAATAGTTAGTGGAGGAGTGCACTGGATTGATAAATTGTTAGGGGGAAGATTGCAGTGGATTGATGAATAGTTTGGGTGAGTATTGCAGTGGATTGATGAATAGTTTGGGGGAGGATTGCAGTGGATTGATGAATAGTTTGCAGAGGATTTCAGTGGGTTGATGAATAGTTTGGGGGAGGATTTCAGTGGATTCATGAATAGTTTGGGGGAGGATTTCAGTGGATTGATGAATAGATTGCGGAGGATTGCAGTGGATTGATAAATAGTTTGGGGGAGGATTGCAGTGGATTGATGAATAGTTGGAGAGAGGATTGCAGTGGATTGATGAATAGTTTGGGGGAGGATTACAGTGGATTGATGAATAGTTGGCGGAGGATTGCAGTGGATTGATGAATAGTTTGGGGCAGGATTGCAGTGGATTGATGAATAGTTTGCGGAGGATTGCAGAAGATTGATGAATAGTTTGGGGGAGGATTGCAGTGGATTGATGAATAGTTTGGGGGAAGATTGCAGTGGATTCATGAATAGTTTGCAGAGGATTGCAGTGGATTGATGAATAGTTTGCGGAGGATTGCAGTGGGTTGTTCAATAGTTTGGGGGAGGATTGCAGTGGATTGATGAATAGTTTGGGTGAGGAATTCAGTGGATTGATGAATAGTTAGCGGAGCATTGCAAAATATTGATGAATAGTTTGGGGGAGGTTTGCAGTGGATTGATGAATAGTTAGGGGAGTATTGCAGTGGAATGATGAATAATTTGATGGAGGATTGCAGTGGAGTGATGAATAGTTTGGGGGAGGATTACAGTGGATTGATGAATAGTTTAGGGGAGGCTTGCAGAGAATTGATGAATAGTTTGGGGGAGGATTTCAGTGGATTGATGAATAGTTTGGGGGAGGATTGCAGTGGATTGATGAATAGTTAGCGGAGGATTGCAATGGATTGATGAATAGTTTGCGGAGGATTGCAGTGGATTGATGAATAGTTTGGGGGAGTATTGCAGTGGATTGATGAATAGTTTGGGGGAGGATTGCAGTGGATTCATGAATAGTTTGCAGAGGATTGCAGTGGATTGATGAATAGTTTGAGGAGGATGGCAGTGGATTGATGAATAGTTTGGGGGAGGATTGCAGTGGATTTATGAACAGTTTGGGGGAGGATTGCAGTGGAATGATGAATAATTTGGGGGAGGATTGCAGTGGATTGATGAATAGTTTGGGGGAGGATTACAGTGGATTGATGAATAGTTTAGGGGAGGCTTGCAGAGATTGATGAATAGTTTGGGGAGGATTTCAGTGGATTAATGAATAGTTTGGGGGAGGATTGCAGTGGATTGATGAATAGTTAGCGGAGGATTGCACTGGATTGATGAATAGTTTGGGGGAGGATTGCAGTGGATTGATGAATAGTTTGGGGGAGTATTGCAGTGGATTGATGAATAGTTTGGGGGCGGATTGCAGTGGATTGATGAATAGTTTGGGCGAGGATTGCAGTGCATTGATGAATGGTTTGCAGAGGATTGCAGTGGATTGATGAATAGATTGGGGGAAGATTGCAGTGGATTCATGAATAGTTTGCAGAGGATTTCAGTGGATTAATGAATAGTTTGGGGGAGGAATGCAGTGGATTGATGAATAGTTTGGGGGAAGATTGCAGTGGATTCATGAATAGTTTGCAGAGGATTGCAGTGGATTGATGCATAGTTTGCGGAGGATGGCAGTGGATTGATGAATAGTTTGGGGGAGGATTGCAGTGGATTTATGAATAGTTTGGGTGAGGAATTCAGTGGATATATGAATAGTTAGCGGAGCATTGCAAAATATTGATGAATAGTTTGGGGGAGGATTGCAGTGGATTGATGAATAGTTAGGGGGAGTATTGCAGTGGAATGATGAATAATTTGGGGGAGGATTGCAGTGGAGTGATGAATAGTTTGGGGGAGGATTACAGTGGATTGATGAATAGTTTGGGGGAGGATTGCAGTGGATTGATGAATAGTTAGCGGAGGATTGCAATGGATTGATGAATAGTTTGGGGGAGGATTGCAGTGGATTGATGAATAGTTTGGGGGAGTATTGCAGTGGATTGATGAATAGTTTGGGGGAGGATTGCAGTGGATTAATGAATAGTTTGGGCGAGGATTGCAGTGCATTGATGAATGGTTTGCAGAGGATTGCAGTGGATTGATGAATAGTTTGGGGGAAGATTGCAGTGGATTCATGAATAGTTTGCAGAGGATTGCAGTGGATTGATGAATAGTTTGCGGAGGATGGCAGTGGATTGATGAATAGTTTGGGGGAGGATTGCAGTGGATTTATGAACAGTTTGGGGGAGGATTGCAGTGGAATGATGAATAATTTGGGGGAGGATTGCAGTGGATTGATGAATAGTTTGGGGGAGGATTACAGTGGATTGATGAATAGTTTAGGGGAGGCTTGCAGAGAATTGATGAATAGTTTGGGGGAGGATTTCAGTGGATTGATGAATAGTTTGGGGGAGGATTGCAGTGGATTGATGAATATTTAGCGGAGGATTGCACTGGATTGATGAATAGTTTGGGGGAGGATTGCAGTGGATTGATGAATAGTTTGGGGGAGGATTGCAGTGGATTGATGAATAGTTAGCGGAGGATTGCACTGGATGGATGAATAGTTTGTGGGAGGATTGCAGTGGATTGATGAATAGTTTGGGGGAGTATTGCAGTGGATTGATGAATAGTTTGGGGGAGGATTGCAGTGGATTGATGAATAGTTTGGGCGAGGATTGCAGTGCATTGATGAATGGTTTGCAGAGGATTGCAGTGGATTGATGAATAGATTGGGGGAAGATTGCAGTGGATTCATGAATAGTTTGCAGAGGATTGCAGTGGATTGATGAATAGTTTGGGGGAGTATTGCAGTGGATTGATGAATAGTGTGGGGGAGGATTGCAGTGGATTTATGAACAGTTTGGGGAGGATTGCAGTGGATTGATGAATAGTTTGGGGTAGGATTGCAGTGGATTGATGAATAGTTTGCAGAGGATTGCAGTGGGTTGATGAATAGTTTTGGGGAGGATTTCAGTGGATTCATGAATAGTTTGGGGGAGGATTTCAGTGGATTGATGAATAGATTGCGGAGGATTACAGTTGATTGACGAATAGTTTGGGGAGGATTGCAGTGGATTGATGAATAGTTGGAGAGAGAATTGCAGTGGATTGATGAATAGTTTGGGGGAGGATTGCAGTGGATTGATGAATACTTTGGGGCATGATGGCAGTGGATTGATGAATAGTTTGCAGAGGATTTCAGTGGATTGATGAATAGGTTGCGGAGGATTGCAGTGGGTTGTTGAATAGTTTGGGGGAGGATTGCAGTGGGTTGATGAATAGTTTGGGCGAGGAATTCAGTGGATTGATGAATAGTCAGCGGAGGATTTCAGTGGATTGATGAATAGTTAGCGGAGGATTGCAATGGATTGATGAATAGTTTGGGGGAGGATTGCAATGGATTGATGAATAGTTTGGGGGAGGATTACAGTGGATTGAATAATAGTTTAGGGAAGGCTTGCAGAGAATTGATGAATAGTTTGGGGGAGGATTTCAATGGATTGATGAATAGTTTGGGGGAGGATTGCAGTGGATTGATGAATAGTTTGGGGGAGGATTGCAGTGGATTGATGAATAGTTTGGGCAAGGATTGCAGTGCATTTATGAATGGTTTGCAGAGGATTGCAGAGGATTGATGAATAGTTTGGGGGAGGATTGCAGTGGATTGATGAATAGTTTGTCGAGGACTGCAGTGGATTGATGAATAGTTTGGGCGAGGATTGCAGTGGATTGATGAATAGTTTGGGGCAGGATTGCAGTGGACTGATGAATAGTTTGGGGGAGGATTGCAGTGGATTGATGAATAGTTTGGGGGAGGATTGCAGTGGACTGAAGAATAGTTTGCAGAGGATTGCAGTGGATTGATGAATAGTTTGGGGGAGGATTGCAGTGGATTGATGAATAGTTTGCAGAGGATTGCAGTAAATTGATGAATAGTTTGGGGGAGGATTGCAGTGGATTGATGAATAGTTTGTGGAGGATTGCAATGGATTGATGAATAGTTTGGGGGAGGATTGCAGTGGGTTGATTAATAGTTTGTGGAGGATTGCCGTGGATTGATGAATAGTTTGGGCGAGGATTGCAGTGCATTGATGAATGGTTTGCAGAGGATTGCAGTGGATTGATGAATAGTTTGGGGGAGGATTTCAGTGGATTGATGAATAGTTTGGCGAAGGATTGCAGTGGATTGATGAATAGTTTGGTGGAGGATTGCAGTGCATTGATGAATAGTTTGCGGTGGATTGCACTGGGCTGATGAATAGTTTGCGGAGGATTGCAGTGGGTTGATGAATAGTTTGGGGGAGGATTGCATTGCATTGATGAATAGTTTGGGGCAGGATTACCATGTATTGATTAATAGTTTGCGGAGGTTTGCAGTGGATTGATGAATAGTTTGGGGGAGGATTCCATTGGTTTGATAACTATTTTGGGGGACGATTGCAGTGGATTGATGAATAGTTTGGAGGATGATTTCAGTGGATTGATGAATAGTTTGGGGGAGGATTGCAGTTGGTTGATGAATAGTTTGCGGAGGATTTCAGTGGATTGATGAATAGTTTGGGGGAGGATTGCAGTGGATTGATGAATAGTTAGTGGAGGAGTGCACTGGATTGATAAATTGTTAGGGGGAAGATTGCAGTGGATTGATGAATAGTTTGGGTGAGTATTGCAGTGGATTGATGAATAGTTTGGGGGAGGATTGCAGTGGATTGATGAATAGTTTGGGCGAGGATTGCAGTGCATTGATGAATTGTTTGCAGAGGATTGCAGTGGATTGTTGAATAGTTTGCAGAGGATTGCAGTGGATTGTTGAATAGTTTGCAGAGGATTGCAGTGGATTGATGAATAGTTTTCAGAGGATTGCAGTGGATTGATGAATAGTTTGCGGAGGATTGCAGTGGATTGATGAATACTTTGGGGGAGGATTGCACTGGATTGATGAATAGTTTGGTGGCGGATTGCAGTGGATTGATGAATAGTTTGGTGGAGGATTGCAGTGGATTGATGAATAGTTTGGGGCAGGATTGCAGTGGATTGATGAATAGTTTGCGGAGGATTGCAGAAGATTGATGAATAGTTTGGGGGAGGATTGCAGTGGATTGATGAATAGTTTGGGGGAAGATTGCAGTGGATTCATGAATAGTTTGCAGAGGATTGCAGTGGATTGATGAATAGTTTGCGGAGGATTGCAGTGGGTTGTTCAATAGTTTGGGGGAGGATTGCAGTGGATTGATGAATAGTTTGGGTGAGGAATTCAGTGGATTGATGAATAGTTAGCGGAGCATTGCAAAATATTGATGAATAGTTTGGGGGAGGTTTGCAGTGGATTGATGAATAGTTAGGGGGAGTATTGCAGTGGAATGATGAATAATTTGATGGAGGATTGCAGTGGAGTGATGAATAGTTTGGGGGAGGATTTCAGTGGGTTGATGAATAGTTTAGGGGAGGCTTGCAATGAATTGATGAATAGTTTGGGGGTGGATGTCAGTGGATTGATGAATAGTTTGGGGGAGGATTGCAGTGGATTGATGAATAGTTCGCGGAGGATTTCAGTGGTTTGATGAATAGTTTGGGGGAGGATTGCAGTGGATTGATGAATAGTTTGGGGGAGTATTGCAGTGGATTGATGAATAGTTTGGGGGAGGATTGCAGTGGGTTGATGAATAGTTTGAAGAGGATTGCAGTGGATTGATGAATAGTTTGAGGAGGATGGCAGTGGATTGATGAATAGTTTGGGGGAGGATTGCAGTGGATTTATGAACAGTTTGGGGGAGGATTGCAGTGGATTGATGAATAATTTGGGGGAGGATTGCAGTGGATTGATGAATAGTTTGGGGGAGGATTACAGTGGATTGATGAATAGTTTAGGGGAGGCTTGCAGAGAATTGATGAATAGTTTGGGGGAGGATTTCAGTGGATTAATGAATAGTTTGGGGGAGGATTGCAGTGGATTGATGAATAGTTAGCGGAGGATTGCACTGGATTGATGAATAGTTTGGGGGAGGATTGCAGTGGATTGATGAATAGTTTGGGGGAGTATTGCAGTGGATTGATGAATAGTTTGGGGGAAGATTGCAGTGGATTCATGAATAGTTTGCAGAGGATTGCAGTGGATTGATGCATAGTTTGCGGAGGATGGCAGTGGATTGATGAATAGTTTGGGGGAGGATTGCAGTGGATTTATGAATAGTTTGGGTGAGGAATTCAGTGGATATATGAATAGTTAGCGGAGCATTGCAAAATATTGATGAATAGTTTGGGGGAGGATTGCAGTGGATTGATGAATAGTTAGGGGGAGTATTGCAGTGGAATGATGAATAGTTTGGGGGAGGATTGCAGTGGAGTGATGAATAGTTTGGGGGAGGATTACAGTGGATTGATGAATAGTTTGGGGGAGGATTGCAGTGGATTGATGAATAGTTAGCGGAGGATTGCAATGGATTGATGAATAGTTTGGGGGAGGATTGCAGTGGATTGATGAATAGTTTGGGGGAGTATTGCAGTGGATTGATGAATAGTTTGGGGGAGGATTGCAGTGGATTAATGAATAGTTTGGGCGAGGATTGCAGTGCATTGATGAATGGTTTGCAGAGGATTGCAGTGGATTGATGAATAGTTTGGGGGAAGATTGCAGTGGATTCATGAATAGTTTGCAGAGGATTGCAGTGGATTGATGAATAGTTTGCGGAGGATGGCAGTGGATTGATGAATAGTTTGGGGGAGCATTGCAGTGGGTTTATGAACAGTTTGGGGGAGGATTGCAGTGGAATGATGAATAGTTTGGGGGAGGATTGCAGTGGATTGATGAATAGTTTGCGGAGGATTGCAGTGTATTGATGAATAGTTTAGGGGAGGCTTGCAGTGAATTGATGAATAGTTTGGGGGAGGATTTCAGTGGATTGATGAATAGTTTGGGGGAGGATTGCAGTGGATTGATGAATAGTTCGCGGAGGATTGCACGTGGATTGATGAATAGTTTGGGGAGGATTGCAGTGGATTGATGAATAGTTTGGGGGAGGATTGCAGTGGATTGATGAATAGTTAGCGGAGGATTGCACTGGATGGATGAATAGTTTGTGGGAGGATTGCAGTGGATTGATGAATAGTTTGGGGTAGGATTGCAGTGGATTGATGAATAGTTTGCAGAGGATTGCAGTGTATTGCTGAATAGTTTGAGGGAGGCTTTGCAGTGGATTGATGAATAGTTTGGGGGAGGATTTCAGTGGATTGATGAATAGTTTGCGGAGGATTACAGTGGATTGATGAATAGTTTGGGGGAGGATTGCAGTGGATTGATGAATAGTTTGGGAGAGGATTGCAGTGGATTGATGAATAGTTTGGGGGAGGATTGCAGTGGATTGATGAATACTTTGGGGCATGATGGCAGTGGATTGATGAATAGTTTGCAGAGGATTTCAGTGGATTGATGAATAGGTTGCGGAGGATTGCAGTGGGTTGTTGAATAGTTTGGGGGAGGATTGCAGTGGGTTGATGAATAGTTTGGGCGAGGAATTCAGTGGATTGATGAATAGTCAGCGGAGGATTTCAGTGGATTGATGAATAGTTAGCGGAGGATTGCAATGGATTGATGAATAGTTTGGGGGAGGATTGCAATGGATTGATGAATAGTTTGGGGGAGGATTACAGTGGATTGAATAATAGTTTAGGGAAGGCTTGCAGAGAATTGATGAATAGTTTGGGGGAGGATTTCAATGGATTGATGAATAGTTTGGGGGAGGATTGCAGTGGATTGATGAATAGTTTGGGGGAGGATTGCAGTGGATTGATGAATAGTTTGGGCAAGGATTGCAGTGCATTTATGACTGGTTTGCAGAGGATTGCAGAGGATTGATGAATAGTTTGGGGGAGGATTGCAGTGGATTGATGAATAGTTTGTCGAGGACTGCAGTGGATTGATGAATAGTTTGGGCGAGGATTGCAGTGGATTGATGAATAGTTTGGGGCAGGATTGCAGTGGACTGATGAATAGTTTGGGGGAGGATTGCAGTGGATTGATGAATAGTTTGGGGGAGGATTGCAGTGGACTGAAGAATAGTTTGCAGAGGATTGCAGTGGATTGATGAATAGTTTGGGGGAGGATTGCAGTGGATTGATGAATAGTTTGCAGAGGATTGCAGTAAATTGATGAATAGTTTGGGGGAGGATTGCAGTGGATTGATGAATAGTTTGTGGAGGATTGCAATGGATTGATGAATAGTTTGGGGGAGGATTGCAGTGGGTTGATTAATAGTTTGTGGAGGATTGCCGTGGATTGATGAATAGTTTGGGCGAGGATTGCAGTGCATTGATGAATGGTTTGCAGAGGATTGCAGTGGATTGATGAATAGTTTGGGGGAGGATTTCAGTGGATTGATGAATAGTTTGGCGAAGGATTGCAGTGGATTGATGAATAGTTTGGTGGAGGATTGCAGTGCATTGATGAATAGTTTGCGGTGGATTGCACTGGGCTGATGAATAGTTTGCGGAGGATTGCAGTGGGTTGATGAATAGTTTGGGGGAGGATTGCATTGCATTGATGAATAGTTTGGGGCAGGATTACCATGTATTGATTAATAGTTTGCGGAGGTTTGCAGTGGATTGATGAATAGTTTGGGGGAGGATTCCATTGGTTTGATAACTATTTTGGGGGACGATTGCAGTGGATTGATGAATAGTTTGGAGGATGATTTCAGTGGATTGATGAATAGTTTGGGGGAGGATTGCAGTTGGTTGATGAATAGTTTGCGGAGGATTTCAGTGGATTGATGAATAGTTTGGGGGAGGATTGCAGTGGATTGATGAATAGTTAGTGGAGGAGTGCACTGGATTGATAAATTGTTAGGGGGAAGATTGCAGTGGATTGATGAATAGTTTGGGTGAGTATTGCAGTGGATTGATGAATAGTTTGGGGGAGGATTGCAGTGGATTGATGAATAGTTTGGGCGAGGATTGCAGTGCATTGATGAATTGTTTGCAGAGGATTGCAGTGGATTGTTGAATAGTTTGCAGAGGATTGCAGTGGATTGTTGAATAGTTTGCAGAGGATTGCAGTGGATTGATGAATAGTTTTCAGAGGATTGCAGTGGATTGATGAATAGTTTGCGGAGGATTGCAGTGGATTGATGAATACTTTGGGGGAGGATTGCACTGGATTGATGAATAGTTTGGTGGCGGATTGCAGTGGATTGATGAATAGTTTGGTGGAGGATTGCAGTGGATTGATGAATAGTTTGCGGAGGATTACACTGGGCTGATGAATAGTTTGTGGAGGATTGCAGTGGGTTGATGAATAGTTTGGTGGAGGATTGCAGTGGGTTGATGAATAGTTTGGGGGAGGACTGCATTGCATTGATGAATAGTTTGGGGCAGGATTACAATGGATTGATTAATAGTTTGCGGAGGATTGCAGTGGATTGATGAATAGTTTGGGGGAGGATTCCATTGGTTTGATAACTATTTTGGGGGACGATTGCAGTGGATTGATGAATAGTTTGGAGGATGATTTCAGTGGATTGATGAATAGTTTGGGGGAGGATTGCAGTGGGTTGATGAATAGTTTGCGGAGGATTTCAGTGGATTGATGAATAGTTTGGGGGAGGATTGCAGTGGATTGATGAATAGTTAGTGGAGGAGTGCACTGGATTGATAAATTGTTAGGGGGAAGATTGCAGTGGATTGATGAATAGTTTGGGTGAGTATTGCAGTGGATTGATGAATAGTTTGGGGGAGGATTGCAGTGGATTGATGAATAGTTTGGGAGAGGATTGCAGTGCATTGATGAATTGTTTGCAGAGGATTGCAGTGGATTGTTGAATAGTTTGCAGAGGATTGCAGTGGATTGATGAATAGTTTTCAGAGGATTGCAGTGGATTGATGAATAGTTTGCGGAGGATTGCAGTGGATTGATGAATAGTTTGGTGGAGGATTGCAGTGGATTGATGAATAGTTTGCGGAGGGTTGCACTGGGCTGATGAATAGTTTGCGGTGGATTGCAGTGGGTTGATGAATAGTTTGGGGGAGGATTTCAGGGGATTGATGAATAGTTTGGGGGAGGATTGCAGTGCATTGATGAATAGTTTGCGGAGGATTGCATTGGATTGATGAATAGTTTGCCGAGGATTGCAGTGGATTGATGAATAGTTTGGGGGAGGATTTCAGTGGGTTGATGAAATGTTTGGGGGAGGCTTGCCGTGGATTGATGAATAGTTGGGGGAGGATTGCAGTGGATTGATGAATAGTTAGCGGAGGATTGCAGTGGATTGATGAATAGTTTGGGGGAGGATTGCAGTGGATTTATGAATAGTTTGGGGGAGGTTTCCAGTGGTTTGATGACTAGTTTGGGGGACGATTGCAGTGGATTGATGAATAGTTTGGAGGATGATTTCAGTGGATTGATGAATAGATTGGGGGAGGATTGCAGTGGGTTGATGAATAGTTTGCGGAGGATTTCAGTGGATTGATGAATAGTTTGGGGGAGGATTGCAGTGGATTGATGAATAGTTAGTGGAGGATTGCACTGGATTGATGAATACTTAGGGGGAGGATTGCAGTGGATTGATGAATAGTTTGGTTGAGTATTGCATTGGATTGAAGAATAGTTTGGGGGAGGATTGCAGTGGATTGATGAATAGTTTGGGGGAGGATTGCAATGGATTGATGAATAGTTTGGGGGAGGATTACAGTGGATTGAATAATAGTTTAGGGAAGGCTTGCAGAGAATTGATGAATAGTTTGGGGGAGGATTTCAATGGATTGATGAATAGTTTGGGGGTGGATTGCAGTGGATTGATGAATAGTTTGGGGGAGGATTGCAGTGGATTGATGAATAGTTTGGGCAAGGATTGCAGTGCATTTATGAATGGTTTGCAGAGGATTGCAGAGGATTGATGAATAGTTTGGGGGAGGATTGCAGTGGATTGATGAATAGTTTGTCGAGGACTGCAGTGGATTGATGAATAGTTTGGGCGAGGATTGCAGTGGATTGATGAATAGTTTGGGGCAGGATTGCAGTGGACTGATGAATAGTTTGGGGGAGGATTGCAGTGGATTGATGAATAGTTTGGGGGAGGATTGCAGTGGACTGAAGAATAGTTTGCAGAGGATTGCAGTGGATTGATGAATAGTTTGGGGGAGGATTGCAGTGGATTGATGAATAGTTTGCAGAGGATTGCAGTAAATTGATGAATAGTTTGGGGGAGGATTGCAGTGGATTGATGAATAGTTTGTGGAGGATTGCAATGGATTGATGAATAGTTTGGGGGAGGATTGCAGTGGGTTGATTAATAGTTTGTGGAGGATTGCCGTGGATTGATGAATAGTTTGGGCGAGGATTGCAGTGCATTGATGAATGGTTTGCAGAGGATTGCAGTGGATTGATGAATAGTTTGGGGGAGGATTTCAGTGGATTGATGAATAGTTTGGCGAAGGATTGCAGTGGATTGATGAATAGTTTGGTGGAGGATTGCAGTGCATTGATGAATAGTTTGCGGTGGATTGCACTGGGCTGATGAATAGTTTGCGGAGGATTGCAGTGGGTTGATGAATAGTTTGGGGGAGGATTGCATTGCATTGATGAATAGTTTGGGGCAGGATTACCATGTATTGATTAATAGTTTGCGGAGGTTTGCAGTGGATTGATGAATAGTTTGGGGGAGGATTCCATTGGTTTGATAACTATTTTGGGGGACGATTGCAGTGGATTGATGAATAGTTTGGAGGATGATTTCAGTGGATTGATGAATAGTTTGGGGGAGGATTGCAGTGGGTTGATGAATAGTTTGCGGAGGATTTCAGTGGATTGATGAATAGTTTGGGGGAGGATTGCAGTGGATTGATGAATAGTTAGTGGAGGATTGCACTGGATTGATAAATTGTTTGGGGGAGGATTGCAGTGGATTGATGAATAGTTTGGGTGAGTATTGCAGTGGATTGATGAATAGTTTGGGGGAGGATTGCAGTGGATTGATGAATAGTTTGGGCGAGGATTGCAGTGCATTGATGAATTGTTTGCAGAGGATTGCAGTGGATTGTTGAATAGTTTGCAGAGGATTGCAGTGGATTGATGAATAGTTTCCAGAGGATTGCAGTTGATTGATGAATAGTTTGCGGAGGATTGCAGTGGATTGATGAATACTTTGGGGGAGGATTGCACTGGATTGATGAATAGTTTGGTGGCGGATTGCAGTGGATTGATGAATAGTTTGGTGGAGGATTTCAGTGGATTGATGAATAGTTTGCGGAGGATTGCACTGGGCTGATGAATAGTTTGTGGAGGATTGCAGTGGATTGATGAATAGTTTTGTCGAGGATTGCAGTGGGTTGATGAATAGTTTGGGGGAGGATTGCATTGCATTGATGAATAGTTTGGGGCAGGATTACAATGGATTGATTAATAGTTTGCGGAGGATTGCAGTGGATTGATGAATAGTTTGGGGGAGGATTCCATTGGTTTGATAACTATTTTGGGGGACGATTGCAGTGGATTGATGAATAGTTTGGAGGATGATTTCAGTGGATTGATGAATAGTTTGGGGGAGGATTGCAGTTGGTTGATGAATAGTTTGCGGAGGATTTCAGTGGATTGATGAATAGTTTGGGGGAGGATTGCAGTGGATTGATGAATAGTTAGTGGAGGAGTGCACTGGATTGATAAATTGTTAGGGGGAAGATTGCAGTGGATTGATGAATAGTTTGGGTGAGTATTGCAGTGGATTGATGAATAGTTTGGGGGAGGATTGCAGTGGATTGATGAATAGTTCGGGCGAGGATTGCAGTGCATTGATGAATTGTTTGCAGAGGATTGCAGTGGATTGTTGAATAGTTTGCAGAGGATTGCAGTGGATTGATGAATAGTTTTCAGAGGATTGCAGTGGATTGATGAATAGTTTGCGGAGGATTGCAGTGGATTGATGAATACTTTGGGGGAGGATTGCACTGGATTGATGAATAGTTTGGTGGCGGATTGCAGTGGATTGATGAATAGTTTGGTGGAGGATTGCAGTGGATTGATGAATAGTTTGCGGAGGATTACACTGGGCTGATGAATAGTTTGTGGAGGATTGCAGTGGGTTGATGAATAGTTTGGTGGAGGATTGCAGTGGGTTGATGAATAGTTTGGGGGAGGATTGCAGTGCATTGATGAATAGTTTGCGGAGGATTGCATTGGATTGATGAATAGTTTGCCGAGGATGGCAGTGGATTGATGAATAGTTTGGGGGAGGATTTCAGTGGGTTGATGAAATGTTTGGGGGAGGCTTGCCGTGGATTGATGAATAGTTTGGGGGAGGATTTCAGTGGATTGATGGATAGTTAGCGGAGGATTGCAGTGGATTGATGAATAGTTTGGTGGAGTATTGCAGTGGATTTATGAATAGTTTGGGGGAGGTTTCCAGTGGTTTGATGACTAGTTTGGGGGACGATTGCAGTGGATTGATGAATAGTTTGGAGGATGATTTCAGTGGATTGATGAATAGATTGGGGGAGGATTGCAGTGGGTTGATGAATAGTTTGCGGAGGATTTCAGTGGATTGATGAATAGTTTGGGGGAGGATTGCAGTGGATTGATGAATAGTTAGTGGAGGATTGCGCTGGATTGATGAATACTTAGGGGGAGGATTGCAGTGGATTGATGAATAGTTTGGTTGAGTATTGCATTGGATTGAAGAATAGTTTGGGGGAGGATTGCAGTGGATTGATGAATAGTTTGGGGGAGGATTGCAATGGATTGATGAATAGTTTGGGGGAGGATTACAGTGGATTGAATAATAGTTTAGGGAAGGCTTGCAGAGAATTGATGAATAGTTTGGGGGAGGATTTCAATGGATTGATGAATAGTTTGGGGGTGGATTGCAGTGGATTGATGAATAGTTTGGGGGAGGATTGCAGTGGATTGATGAATAGTTTGGGCAAGGATTGCAGTGCATTTATGAATGGTTTGCAGAGGATTGCAGAGGATTGATGAATAGTTTGGGGGAGGATTGCAGTGGATTGATGAATAGTTTGTCGAGGACTGCAGTGGATTGATGAATAGTTTGGGCGAGGATTGCAGTGGATTGATGAATAGTTTGGGGCAGGATTGCAGTGGACTGATGAATAGTTTGGGGGAGGATTGCAGTGGATTGATGAATAGTTTGGGGGAGGATTGCAGTGGACTGAAGAATAGTTTGCAGAGGATTGCAGTGGATTGATGAATAGTTTGGGGGAGGATTGCAGTGGATTGATGAATAGTTTGCAGAGGATTGCAGTAAATTGATGAATAGTTTGGGGGAGGATTGCAGTGGATTGATGAATAGTTTGTGGAGGATTGCAATGGATTGATGAATAGTTTGGGGGAGGATTGCAGTGGGTTGATTAATAGTTTGTGGAGGATTGCCGTGGATTGATGAATAGTTTGGGCGAGGATTGCAGTGCATTGATGAATGGTTTGCAGAGGATTGCAGTGGATTGATGAATAGTTTGGGGGAGGATTTCAGTGGATTGATGAATAGTTTGGCGGAGGATTGCAGTGGATTGATGAATAGTTTGGTGGAGGATTGCAGTGCATTGATGAATAGTTTGCGGTGGATTGCACTGGGCTGATGAATAGTTTGCGGAGGATTGCAGTGGGTTGATGAATAGTTTGGGGGAGGATTGCATTGCATTGATGAATAGTTTGGGGCAGGATTACCATGTATTGATTAATAGTTTGCGGAGGTTTGCAGTGGATTGATGAATAGTTTGGGGGAGGATTCCATTGGTTTGATAACTATTTTGGGGGACGATTGCAGTGGATTGATGAATAGTTTGGAGGATGATTTCAGTGGATTGATGAATAGTTTGGGGGAGGATTGCAGTTGGTTGATGAATAGTTTGCGGAGGATTTCAGTGGATTGATGAATAGTTTGGGGGAGGATTGCAGTGGATTGATGAATAGTTAGTGGAGGAGTGCACTGGATTGATAAATTGTTAGGGGGAAGATTGCAGTGGATTGATGAATAGTTTGGGTGAGTATTGCAGTGGATTGATGAATAGTTTGGGGGAGGATTGCAGTGGATTGATGAATAGTTTGGGCGAGGATTGCAGTGCATTGATGAATTGTTTGCAGAGGATTGCAGTGGATTGTTGAATAGTTTGCAGAGGATTGCAGTGGATTGATGAATAGTTTTCAGAGGATTGCAGTGGATTGATGAATAGTTTGCGGAGGATTGCAGTGGATTGATGAATACTTTGGGGGAGGATTGCACTGGATTGATGAATAGTTTGGTGGCGGATTGCAGTGGATTGATGAATAGTTTGGTGGAGGATTGCAGTGGATTGATGAATAGTTTGCGGAGGATTACACTGGGCTGATGAATAGTTTGTGGAGGATTGCAGTGGGTTGATGAATAGTTTGGTGGAGGATTGCAGTGGGTTGATGAATAGTTTGGGGGAGGACTGCATTGCATTGATGAATAGTTTGGGGCAGGATTACAATGGATTGATTAATAGTTTGCGGAGGATTGCAGTGGATTGATGAATAGTTTGGGGGAGGATTCCATTGGTTTGATAACTATTTTGGGGGACGATTGCAGTGGATTGATGAATAGTTTGGAGGATGATTTCAGTGGATTGATGAATAGTTTGGGGGAGGATTGCAGTTGGTTGATGAATAGTTTGCGGAGGATTTCAGTGGATTGATGAATAGTTTGGGGGAGGATTGCAGTGGATTGATGAATAGTTAGTGGAGGAGTGCACTGGATTGATAAATTGTTAGGGGGAAGATTGCAGTGGATTGATGAATAGTTTGGGTGAGTATTGCAGTGGATTGATGAATAGTTTGGGGGAGGATTGCAGTGGATTGATGAATAGTTTGGGGGAGGATTGCAGTGGATTGATGAATAGTTCGGGCGAGGATTGCAGTGCATTGATGAATTGTTTGCAGAGGATTGCAGTGGATTGTTGAATAGTTTGCAGAGGATTGCAGTGGATTGATGAATAGTTTTCAGAGGATTGCAGTGGATTGATGAATAGTTTGCGGAGGATTGCAGTGGATTGATGAATACTTTGGGGGAGGATTGCACTGGATTGATGAATAGTTTGGTGGCGGATTGCAGTGGATTGATGAATAGTTTGGTGGAGGATTGCAGTGGATTGATGAATAGTTTGCGGAGGATTACACTGGGCTGATGAATAGTTTGTGGAGGATTGCAGTGGGTTGATGAATAGTTTGGTGGAGGATTGCAGTGGGTTGATGAATAGTTTGGGGGAGGATTGCAGTGCATTGATGAATAGTTTGCGGAGGATTGCATTGGATTGATGAATAGTTTGGAGGAGGATTGCAGTGGATTGATGAATAGTTTGGGGGAGGATTTCAGTGGGTTGATGAAAACTTTGGGGGAGGCTTGCCGTGGATTGATGAATAGTTTGGGGGAGGATTTCAGTGGATTGATGGATAGTTAGCGGAGGATTGCAGTGGATTGATGAATAGTTTGGGGGGGTATTGCAGTGGATTTATGAATAGTTTGGGGGAGGTTTCCAGTGGTTTGATGACTAGTTTGGGGGACGATTGCAGTGGATTGATGAATAGTTTGGAGGATGATTTCAGTGGATTGATGAATAGATTGGGGGAGGATTGCAGTGGGTTGATGAATAGTTTGCGGAGGATTTCAGTGGATTGATGAATAGTTTGGGGGAGGATTGCAGTGGATTGATGAATAGTTAGTGGAGGATTGCGCTGGATTGATGAATACTTAGGGGGAGGATTGCAGTGGATTGATGAATAGTTTGGTTGAGTATTGCATTGGATTGAAGAATAGTTTGGGGGAGGATTGCAGTGGATTGATGAATAGTTTGGGGGAGGATTGCAGTGGATTGATGAATAGTTTGGGGGAGGATTTCAGGGGATTGATGAATAGTTTAGGGAAGGCTTGCAGAGAATTGATGAATAGTTTGGGGGAGGATTTCAATGGATTGATGAATAGTTTGGGGGTGGATTGCAGTGGATTGATGAATAGTTTGGGGGAGGATTGCAGTGGATTGATGAATAGTTTGGGCGAGGATTGCAGTGCATTTATGAATGGTTTGCAGAGGATTGCAGAGGATTGATGAATAGTTTGGGGGAGGATTGCAGTGGATTGATGAATAGTTTGTCGAGGACTGCAGTGGATTGATGAATAGTTTGGGCGAGGATTGCAGTGGATTGATGAATAGTTTGGGGCAGGATTGCAGTGGACTGATGAATAGTTTGGGGGAGGATTGCAGTGGATTGATGAATACTTTGGAGGAGGATTGCACTGGATTGATGAATAGTTTTCAGAGGATTGCAGTGGATTGATGAATAGTTTGGGGGAGGATTGCATTGCATTGATGAATAGTTTGGCAGAGGATTGCAGTGAAATTGATGAATAGTTTGGGGGAGGATTGCAGTGGATTGATGAATAGTTTGTGGAGGATTGCAATGGATTGATGAATAGTTTGGGGGAGGATTGCAGTGGGTTGATTAATAGTTTGTGGAGGATTGCCGTGGATTGATGAATAGTTTGGGCGAGGATTGCAGTGCATTGATGAATGGTTTGCAGAGGATTGCAGTGGATTGATGAATAGTTTGGGGGAGGATTTCAGTGGATTGATGAATAGTTTGGCGGAGGATTGCAGTGGATTGATGAATAGTTTGGTGGAGGATTGCAGTGCATTGATGAATAGTTTGCGGTGGATTGCACTGGGCTGATGAATAGTTTGCGGAGGATTGCAGTGGGTTGATGAATAGTTTGGGGGAGGATTGCATTGGCATTGATGAATAGTTTGGGGCAGGATTACCATGTATTGATTAATAGTTTGCGGAGGTTTGCAGTGGATTGATGAATAGTTTGGGGGAGGATTCCAGTGGTTTGATGACTAGTTTGGGGGACGATTGCAGTGGATTGATGAATAGTTTGGAGGATGATTTCAGTGGATTGATGAATAGTTAGCGGAGGATTGCAGTGGATTGATGAATAGTTTTGGTGAGTATTGCAGTGGATTGATGAATAGTTTGGGGGAGGATTGCAGTGGATTGATGAATAGTTAGTGGAGGAGTGCACTGGATTGATAAATTGTTTGGGGGAAGATTGCAGTGGATTGATGAATAGTTTGGGTGAGTATTGCAGTGGATTGATGAATAGTTTGGGGGAGGATTGCAGTGGATTGATGAATAGTTTGGGCGAGGATTGCAGTGGATTGATGAATTGTTTGCAGAGGATTGCAGTGGATTGTTGAATAGTTTGCAGAGGATTGCAGTGGATTGATGAATAGTTTGCGGAGGATTGCAGTGGATTGACAAATTGTTTGGGGGAGGATTGCAGTGGATTGATGAATACTTTGGGGGAGGATTGCACTGGATTGATGAATAGTTTGGTGGCGGATTGCAGTGGATTGATGAATAGTTTGGTGGAGGATTGCAGTGGATTGATGAATAGTTTGCGGAGGATTGCAATGGGCTGATGAATAGTTTGTGGAGGATTGCAGTGGGTTGATGAATAGTTTGGTGGAGGATTGCAGTGGGTTGATGAATAGTTTGGGGGAGGATTGCATTGCATTGATGAATAGTTTGGGGCAGGATTACAATGGATTGATTAATAGTTTGCGGAGGATTGCAGTGGATTGATGAATAGTTTGGGGGAGGATTCCATTGGTTTGATAACTATTTTGGGGGACGATTGCAGTGGATTGATGAATAGTTTGGAGGATGATTTCAGTGGATTGATGAATAGTTTGGGGGAGGATTGCAGTGGGTTGATGAATAGTTTGCGGAGGATTTCAGTGGATTGATGAATAGTTTGGGGGAGGATTGCAGTGGATTGATGAATAGTTAGTGGAGGAGTGCACTGGATTGATGAATAGTTTGGGGGAGGATTGCAGTGGATTGATGAATAGTTTGGGTGAGTATTGCAGTGGATTGATGAATAGTTTGGGGGAGGATTGCAGTGGATTGATGAATAGTTTCGTGGAGGATTGCAGTGGATTGATGAATAGTTTGGGGGAGGATTGCAGTGCATTGATGAATAGTTTGCGGAGCATTGCAGTGGGTTGATGAATAGTTTGAAGAGGATTGCAGTGGATTGATGAATAGTTTGCAGTGGATTGATGAATAGTTTGTGGAGGATTGCAGTGGATTGATGAATAGTTTGGGGGAGGATTGCACTGGATTGATGAATAGTTTGGTGGAGGATTGCAGTGGATTGATGAATAGTTTGGTGGAGTATTGCATTGGATTGATGAATAGTTTGCGGAGGATTGCACTGGGCTAATGAATAGTTTGGTGGAGGATTGCAGTGGGTTGATGAATAGTTTGCGGAGGATTGCAGTGGTTGATGAATAGTTTGGGGAGGATTGCAGTGGATTGATGAATAGTTTGTGGGAGGATTTGCAGTGGATTGATGAATAGTTTGGGGGAGGATTGCAGTGGATTGATGAATAGTTTGGTGGAGGATTGCAGTTGATTGATGAATAGTTTGGGGGAGGATTGCAGTGGATTGATGAATAGTTTGTTGAGGATTGCAGTGGGTTGATGAATATTTTGGGGGAGGATTGCAGTGGGTTGATGAATAGTTTGGGGAGGATTGTACTGTATTGATGAATATTTTGGGGGAGGATTGCAGTGGATTGATGAATAGTTGTGGAGGATTGCACTGGATTGATGAATAGTTTGGGGAGGATTGCAGTGGATTGATGAATAGTTTGGGTGAGGATTGCAGTTGGATTGATGAATAGTTAGGGGGAGGATTGCAGTGGATGATGAATAGTTTGGGGGAGGGATTGCAGTGGATTGATGAATAGTTTGGTGGAGTAGTTGCAGTGGATTGATGAAATAGTTTGGGGAGGATTGCAGTGGATTGATGAATAGTTTGGGGGAGGATTGCAGTGGATTGATGAATAGTTTGGGGGAGGATTGCAGTGGATTGATGAATAGTTTGGGAGGATTGCAGTGGATTGATGAATAGTTTGGGGAGGATTGCAGTGGATTGATGAATAGTTTGGGAGGATTGCAGTGGATTGATGAATAGTTTGGGGAGGATTGCAGTGGATTGATGAATAGTTTGGGGGAGGATTGCAGTGGATTGATGAATAGTTTGCGGAGGATTGCAGTGGATTGATGAATAGTTTGGGGAGGATTGCAGTGGATTGATGAATAGTTTGGGGAGGATTGCAGTGGATTGATGAATAGTTTGAGGAGGATTGCAGTGGATTGATGAATAGTTTGGTGAGGATTGCAGTGGATTGATGAATAGTTTGGGGGAGGATTGCAGTGGATTGATGAATAGTTTGGGGAGGATTGCAGTGGATTGATGAATAGTTTGCGGAGGATTGCAGTGGATTGATGAATAGTTTGGCGGAGGATTGCAGTGGATTGATGAATAGTTTGGGGAGGATTGCACTGGATTGATGAATAGTTTGGTGGAGGATTGCAGTGGATTGATGAATAGTTTGGTGGAGGATTGCAGTGGATTGATGAATAGTTTGTGGAGGATTGCAGTGGATTGATGAATAGTTTGTGGAGGATTGCAGTGGATTGATGAATAGTTTTGGGGAGGATTGCACTGGATTGATGAATAGTTTGGGGGAGGATTGCAGTGGATTGATGAATAGTTTGCGGAGGGTTGCAGTGGATTGATGAATAGTTTGCGGAGGATTGCAGTGGATTGATGAATAGTTTGGGGGAGGATTGCAGTGGATTGATGAATAGTTAGCGGAGGATTGCAGTGGATTGATGAATAGTTTGGGGGAGGATTGCAGTGGATTGATGAATAGTTTGGGGGAGGATTTCAGTGGATTGATGAATAGTTTGCGGAGGATTGCACTGGTCTGATGAATAGTTTGTGGAGGATTGCAGTGGATTGATGAATAGTTTGGGGAGGATTGCAGTGGATTGATGAATAGTTTGGGGAGGATTGCAGTGGATTGATGAATAGTTTGGGGAGGATTGCAGTGGATTGATGAATAGTTTGGGGGAGGATTGCAGTGGATTGATGAATAGTTTGGGGGAGGATTGCAGTGGATTGATGAATAGTTTGGGGAGGATTGCAGTGGATTGATGAATAGTTTGGGGAGGATTGCAGTGGATTGATGAATAGTTTGCGGAGGATTGCAGTGGATTGATGAATAGTTTGGGGAGGATTGCAGTGGATTGATGAATAGTTTGGGGGAGGATTGCAGTGGATTGATGAATAGTTTGGGGGAGGATTGCAGTGGATTGATGAATAGTTTGGGGGAGGATTGCAGTGGATTGATGAATAGTTTGGGGAGGATTGCAGTGGATTGATGAATAGTTTGGGGAGGATTGCAGTGGTTGATGAATAGTTTGGGGAGGATTGCAGTGGATTGATGAATAGTTTGGGGGAGGATTGCAGTGGATTGATGAATAGTTTGGGGAGGATTGCAGTGGATTGATGAATAGTTTGGCGGAGGATTGCAGTGGATTGATGAATAGTTTGGGGAGGATTGCAGTGGATTGATGAATAGTTTGGGGGAGGATTGCAGTGGATTGATGAATAGTTTGGGGAGGATTGCAGTGGATTGATGAATAGTTTGGGGAGGATTGCAGTGGATTGATGAATAGTTTGGGGAGGATTGCAGTGGATTGATGAATAGTTTGGGGGAGGATTGCAGTGGATTGATGAATAGTTTGGGGAGGATTGCAGTGGATTGATGAATAGTTTGGGGGAGTATTTCAGTGGGTTGATGAAACGTTTGGGGGAGGCTTGCAGTGGATTGATGAATAGCTTTGGGAGGATTGCACTGGATTGATGAATAGTTTGGGGGAGGATTGCAGTGGATTGATGAATAGTTTGGTGGAGGATTGCAGTGGATTGATGAATAGTTTGCGGAGGATTGCAGTGGATTGATGAATAGTTTGGGGGAGATTGCAGTGGATTGATGAATAGTTTGGGGGAGGATTGCAGTGGATTGATGAATAGTTTGGGGAGGATTGCAGTGGATTGATGAATAGTTGTGGAGGATTGCAGTGGATTGATGAATAGTTTGGGGAGGATTGCAGTGGATTGATGAATAGTTTTGGGGGAGGATTGCAGTGGTTGATGAATAGTTTGGGGGAGGATTGCAGTGGATTGATGAATAGTTTGGGGAGGATTGCAGTGGATTGATGAATAGTTTGGGGGAGGATTGCAGTGGATTGATGAATAGTTTGGGGAGGATTGCAGTGGATTGATGAATAGTTTGGGGAGGATTGCAGTGGATTGATGAATAGTTTGGGGAGGATTGCAGTGGATTGATGAATAGTTTGTGGAGGATTGCAGTGGATTGATGAATAGTTTGGGGAGGATTGCAGTGGATTGATGAATAGTTTGCGGGAGGATTGCAGTGGATTGATGAATAGTTTGGGGAGGATTGCAGTGGATTGATGAATAGTTTGGGGAGGATTGCAGTGGATTGATGAATAGTTTGGGGAGGATTGCAGTGGATTGATGAATAGTTTGGGGAGGATTGCAGTGGATTGATGAATAGTTTGCAGAGGATTGCAGTGGATTGATGAATAGTTTGTGGAGGATTGCAGTGGATTGATGAATAGTTTGGGGGAGGATTGCACTGGATTGATGAATAGTTTGGGGGAGGATTGCAGTGGATTGATGAATAGTTTTGGGAGGATTGCAGTGGATTGATGAATAGTTTGGGGAGGATTGCAGTGGATTGATGAATAGTTTGGGGAGGATTGCAGTGGATTGATGAATAGTTTGGGGAGGATTGCAGTGGATTGATGAATAGTTTGGGAGGATTGCAGTGGATTGATGAATAGTTTGGGGAGGATTGCAGTGGATTGATGAATAGTTTGCGGAGGATTGCAGTGGATTGATGAATAGTTTGGGGAGGATTGCAGTGGATTGATGAATAGTTTGGGGAGGATTGCAGTGGATTGATGAATAGTTTGGGGAGGATTGCAGTGGATTGATGAATAGTTTGGGGAGGATTGCAGTGGATTGATGAATAGTTTGGGAGGATTGCAGTGGATTGATGAATAGTTTGGGGAGGATTGCAGTGGATTGATGAATAGTTTGGGGAGGATTGCAGTGGATTGATGAATAGTTTGGGGGAGGATTGCAGTGGATTGATGAATAGTTTGGGGAGGATTGCAGTGGATTGATGAATAGTTTGGGGAGGATTGCAGTGGATTGATGAATAGTTTGGGGGAGGATTGCAGTGGATTGATGAATAGTTTGGGGGAGGATTGCAGTGGATTGATGAATAGTTTGGGGAGGATTGCAGTGGATTGATGAATAGTTTGGGGAGGATTGCAGTGGATTGATGAATAGTTTGGGGAGGATTGCAGTGGATTGATGAATAGTTTGGGGTGGATTGCATTGGGTTGATGAATAGTTTGGTGGAGGATTTCAGGGGATTGATGAATAGTTTGGGAGAGGATTGCAGTCGATTGATGAATAGTTTGCGGAGGATTGCAGTGGATTGATGAATAGTTTGGGGGAGGATTTCAGTGCACTGATGAATTGTTTGGGGGAGGAATGCAGTGGATTGATGAATAGTTTGAGGAGTATTGCAGTGGGTTGATGAATAGTTTGGGGGAGGACTGCAGTGGATTGATGAATAGTTTGCGGTGGATTGCAGTTGGTTGATGAATAGTTTGGGGGAGGATTGCAGTGGATGATGAATAGTTTGGGGAGGATTGCAGTGGATTGATGAATAGTTTGGGGGAGGATTGCAGTGGATTGATGAATAGTTTGGGGCAGGATTGCAATGGATTGATGAATAGTTTGGGGGAGGATTGCAGTGGATTGATGAATAGTTTGGTGGAGGATTGCAGTGGATTGATGAATAGGTGGGGGAGGATTGCAGTGGATTGATGAATAGTTTGGGGGAGGATTGCAGTGGATTGATGAATAGTTAGTGGAGGATTGCAGTGGATTGATGAATAGTTTGGGGGAGTATTGCAGTGGATTGATGAATAGTTTGGGGGGGTATTGCAGTGGATTGATGAATAGTTTGGGGAGGATTGCAGTGGGTTGATGAATAGTTTTGGGGAGGATTGTACTGTATTGATGAATATTTTGGGGGAGGATTGCAGTGGATGGATAAATAGATTGGGGGAGGATTTCAGTGGACTGATGAATAGTTTGGGGAGGATTGCAGTGGTTTGATGAATAGTTTGGGGAGGATTGCAGTGGATTGATGAATAGTTTGCGGAGGATTGCAGTGGATTGATGAATAGTTTGGGGAGGATTGCAGTGGATTGATGAATAGTTTGGGGAGGATTGCAGTGGATTGATGAATAGTTTGGGGAGGATTGCAGTGGATTGATGAATAGTTTGGGGAGGATTGCAGTGGATTGATGAATAGTTTGGGGAGGATTGCAGTGGATTGATGAATAGTTTGGGGGAGGATTGCAGTGGATTGATGAATAGTTTGCGGTGGATTGCATTGGGTTGATGAATAGTTTGGCGGAGGATTGCAGTGGATTGATGAATAGTTTTGCGGAGGATTGCAGTGGATTGATGAATAGTTTGGGGGAGGATTGCAGTGGATTGATGAATAGTTTGGGGGAGGATTGCAGTGGATTGATGAATAGTTTGGGGGAGGATTGCAGTGGATTGATGAATAGTTTGGGGGAGGATTGCAGTGGATTGATGAATAGTTTGCGGGAGGATTGCAGTGGGTTGATGAATAGTTTTGGGGAGGATTGCAGTGGATTGATGAATAGTTTGGTAGGAGGAATTGCAGTGGATTGATGAATAGTTTGGGAGGATTGCAGTGGATTGATGAATAGTTTGGGGGAGGATTGCAAGTGGAGTTGATGAATAGTTTGCGGAGGATTGCAGTGGATTGATGAATAGTTTGGGGGAGGATTGCAGTGGATTGATGAATAGTTTGTGGAGGATTGCAGTGGATTGATGAATAGTTTTGGGGAGGATTGCACTGGATTGATGAATAGTTTGGGGAGGATTGCAGTGGATTGATGAATAGTTTGGTGGAGGATTGCAGTGGATTGATGAATAGTTAGCTGGAGGATTGCAGTGGATGATGAATAGTTTGGGGGAGGATTGCAGTGGATTGATGAATAGTTTGGGGAGGATTGCAGTGGATTGATGACTAGTTTGGGGGGGTATTGCAGTGGATTGATGAATAGTTTGGGGGAGGATTGCAGTGGATTGATGAATAGTTTTGGGAGGATTGCACTGGATTGATGAATATTTTGGGGGAGGATTGCAGTGGATTGATGAATAGTTTGCGGAGTATTGCAGTGGGTTGATGAATAGTTTGGGGGAGGATTGCAGTGGATTGATGAATAGTTTGAGGAGGATTGCAGTGGATTGATGAATAGTTTGGGGAGGATTGCAGTGGATTGATGAATAGTTTGGGGAGGATTGCAGTGGATTGATGAATAGTTTGGGGGAGGATTGCAGTGGATTGATGAATAGTTTGGGGAGGATTGCAGTGGATTGATGAATAGTTTGGGGAGGATTGCAGTGGATTGATGAATAGTTTGCGGAGGATTTCAATGGATTGATGAATAGTTTGGGGGAGGATTGCAGTGGATTGATGAATAGTTTGGGGGAGGATTGCAGTGGATTGATGAATAGTTTGTCGAGGACTGCAGTGGATTGATGAATAGTTTGGGCGAGGATTGCAGTGGATTGATGAATAGTTTGGGGAGGATTGCAGTGGATTGATGAATAGTTTGGTGAGGATTGCAGTGGATTGATGAATAGTTTGGGGAGGATTGCAGTGGATTGATGAATAGTTTGGGGAGGATTGCAGTGGATTGATGAATAGTTTGGGGGAGGATTGCAGTGGATTGATGAATAGTTTGGGGAGGATTGCAGTGGATTGATGAATAGTTTGGGGAGGATTGCAGTGGATTGATGAATAGTTTGGGGAGGATTGCAGTGGATTGATGAATAGTTTGGGGGAGGATTGCAGTGGATTGATGAATAGTTTGGGGAGGATTTCAGTGGATTGATGAATAGTTTGGGGAGGATTGCAGTGGATTGATGAATAGTTTGGGGAGGATTGCAGTGGATTGATGAATAGTTTGGGGAGGATTGCAGTGGATTGATGAATAGTTTGGGGAGGATTGCAGTGGATTGATGAATAGTTTGCGGAGGATTGCAGTGGATTGATGAATAGTTTGGGGAGGATTGCAGTGGATTGATGAATAGTTTGGGGAGGATTGCAGTGGATTGATGAATAGTTTGGGGGAGGATTGCAGTGGATTGATGAATAGTTTGGGGAGGATTGCAGTGGATTGATGAATAGTTTGGGGGAGGATTGCAGTGGATTGATGAATAGTTTGGGGAGGATTGCAGTGGATTGATGAATAGTTTGGGGGAGGATTGCAGTGGATTGATGAATAGTTTGGCGGAGGATTGCAGTGGATTGATGAATAGTTTGGAGGGAGGATTGCAGGGATTGATGAATAGTTTTGGAGGAGGATTGCAGTGGATTGATGAATAGTTTGTGGAGGATTGCATGGATTGATGAATAGTTTGGGCGAGGATTGCAGTGGATTGATGAATAGTTTGGGGAGGATTCATTGGTTTGATGAATAGTTTGGGGAGATTGCAGTGGATTGATGAATAGTTTGGGGAGGATTTCAGTGGATTGATGAATAGTTTGGGGAGGATTGCAGTGGATTGATGAATAGTTTGGGGAGGATTTCAGTGGATTGATGAATAGTTTGGGGGAGGATTGCAGTGGATTGATGAATAGTTTGGTGAGTATTGCAGTGGATTGATGAATAGTTTGGGGGAGGATTGCAGTGGATTGATGAATAGTTTGCGAGGATTGCAGTGGATTGATGAATAGTTTGGGGAGGATTGCAGTGGATTGATGAATAGTTTGGGGAGGATTGCAGTGGATTGATGAATAGTTTGGGGGAGGATTGCAGTGGATTGATGAATAGTTTGGGGGAGGATTGCAGTGGATTGATGAATAGTTTGCGGAGGATTGCAGTGGATTGATGAATAGTTTGGGGAGGATTGCAGTGGATTGATGAATAGTTTGGGGGAGGATTGCAGTGGATTGATGAATAGTTTGGGGAGGATTGCAGTGGATTGATGAATAGTTTGGGGGAGGATTGCAGTGGATTGATGAATAGTTTGCGGAGGATTGCAGTGGATTGATGAATAGTTTGGGGAGGATTGCAGTGGATTGATGAATAGTTTGGGGGAGGATTGCAGTGGATTGATGAATAGTTTGCAGAGGATTGCAGTGGATTGATGAATAGTTTGGGGGTGGATTGCAGTGGATTGATGAATAGTTTGGGGGAGGATTGCAGTGGATTGATGAATAGTTTTGGGGAGGATTGCAGTGGATTGATGAATAGTTTGGGGGAGGATTGCAGTGGATTGATGAATAGTTTGGGGGAGGATTGCAGTGGATTGATGAATAGTTTGGGGGAGGATTGCAGTGGATTGATGAATAGTTTGGGGGAGGATTGCAGTGGGTTGATGAATAGATTGGGGGAGGATTTCAGTGGACTGATGAATTGTTTGGGGGAGGAATGCAGTGGATTGATGAATAGTTTGCGGAGTATTGCAGTGGGTTGATGAATAGTTTGGGGGAGGACTGCAGTGGATTGATGAATAGTTTGCGGTGGATTGCATTCGGTTGATGAATTGTTTGGGGGAGGATTGCAGTGGATTTATGAATAGTTTGGGCGAGTTTTCCAGTGGTTTGATGACTAGTTTGGGGGACGATTGCAGTGGCATTGATGAATAGTTTGGGGGAGGATTGCAGTGGATTGATGAATAGTTTGCCGAGGATTGCAGTGGATTGATGAATAGTTTGGGGGAGGATTGCAGTGGATTGATGAATAGTTTGGGGGAGGATTGCAGTGGATTGATGAATAGTTAGCGGAGGATTGCAGTGGATTGATGAATAGTTTGGGGGAGGATTGCAGTGGATTGATGAATAGTTTGCCGAGGATTGCAGTGGATTGATGAATAGTTTGGGGAGGATTGCAGTGGATTGATGAATAGTTTGGGGAGGATTGCAGTGGATTGATGAATAGTTTGGGGAGGATTGCAGTGGATTGATGAATAGTTTGGGGAGGATTGCAGTGGATTGATGAATAGTTTGGGGGAGGATTGCAGTGGATTGATGAATAGTTTGGGGGAGGATTGCAGTGGATTGATGAATAGTTGGCGGAGGATTGCAGTGGATTGATGAATAGTTTGGGGGAGGATTTCAGTGGATTGATGAATAATTAGCGGAGGATTGCAGTGGATTGATGAATAGTTTGGGGGAGGATTGCAGTGGATTGATGAATAGTTTGGGGAGGATTGCAGTGGATTGATGAATAGTTTGGGGGAGGATTGCAGTGGATTGATGAATAGTTTGGGGAGGATTGCAGTGGATTGATGAATAGTTTGGGGAGGATTGCAGTGGATTGATGAATAGTTTGGGGAGGATTGCAGTGGATTGATGAATAGTTTGGGGAGGATTGCAGTGGATTGATGAATAGTTTGCGGAGGATTGCAGTGGATTGATGAATAGTTTGGGGGAGGATTGCAGTGGATTGATGAATAGTTTGGGGGAGGATTGCAGTGGATTGATGAATAGTTTGGGGAGGATTGCAGTGGATTGATGAATAGTTTGGGGAGGATTGCAGTGGATTGATGAATAGTTTGGGGAGGATTGCAGTGGATTGATGAATAGTTTGGCGGAGGATTGCAGTGGATTGATGAATAGTTTGTGGAGGATTGCAGTGGAATGATGAATAGTTTGGGGGAGGATTGCAGTGGATTGATGAATAGTTTGGGGGAGGATTGCAGTGGATTGATGAATAGTTTGGGGGAGGATTGCACTGGATTGATGAATAGTTTGGGGGAGGATTGCACTGGATTGATGAATAGTTTGGGGGAGGATTGCAGTGGATTGATGAATAGTTTGGTGGTGGATTGCAGTGGATTGATGAATAGTTTGGGGGAGGATTGCACTGGATGATGAATAGTTTGCGGAGGATTGCAGTGGATTGATGAATAGTTTGGGGAGGATTGCAGTGGATTGATGAATAGTTTGGGGAGGATTGCAGTGGGATGATGAATAGTTTGCGGGAGGATTGCAGTGGATTGATGAATAGTTTGGGGAGGATTGCAGTGGATTGATGAATAGTTTGGGGGAGGATTGCAGTGGATTGATGAATAGTTTGGGGAGGATTGCAGTGGATTGATGAATAGTTTGGGGAGGATTGCAGTGGATTGATGAATAGTTTGGGGAGGATTGCAGTGGATTGATGAATAGTTTGGGGAGGATTGCAGTGGATTGATGAATAGTTTGCGGGAGGATTGCACGTGGATTGATGAATAGTTTGGGGGAGGATTGCAGTGGATGATGAATAGTTTGTGGAGGATTGCAGTGGATTGATGAATAGTTTGGGGAGGATTGCAGTGGATTGATGAATAGTTTGGGGAGGATTGCAGTGGATTGATGAATAGTTTGGGGAGGATTGCAGTGGATTGATGAATAGTTTGGGGAGGATTGCAGTGGATTGATGAATAGTTTGGGGAGGATTGCAGTGGATTGTGAATAGTTTGGGGAAGGATTGCAGTGCATTGATGAATAGTTTGCGGAGGATTGCATTGGATTGATGAATAGTTTGCCGAGGATTGCAGTGGATTGATGAATAGTTTGGTGGAGGATTTCAGTGGGTTGATGAATAGTTTGGGGGAGGATTGCAGTGGATTGATGAATAGTTTGGGAGGATTTCAGTGGATTGATGAATAGTTAGGGGAGGATTGCAGTGGATTGATGAATAGTTAGGGGAGGATTGCACTGGATTGATGAATAGTTTGGGGAGGATTGCAGTGGATTGATGAATAGTTTGAAGAGGATTGCCGTGGATTGATGAATAGTTTGTTGAGGATTGCAGTGGATTGATGAATATTTTGGGGGTGGATTGCAGTGGGTTGATGAATAGTTTGGGGGAGGATTGCATTGCATTCAAGAATAGTTTGGGGCAGGATTACCATGGATTGATGAATAGTTTGGGGGGGTATTGCAGTGGATTGATGAATAGTTTGGGGGAGGATATCAGTGGATTGATGAATAGTTTGCAGAGGATTGCAGTGGTATGATGAATAGTTAGCGGCGGATTTCAGTGGACTGATGAATAGTTTGGGGAGGATTGCAGTGGATGGATGAATAGTTTGGGGGAGTATTGCAGTGGATTGATGAATAGTTTGGGGGGGTATGCAGTGGATTGATGAATAGTTTGGGGGAGGATGCAGTGGATTGATGAATAGTTTGGGGAGGATTGCAGTGGATTGATGAATAGTTTGGGGGAGGATTGCAGTGGATTGTTGAATATTTTGGGGGAGGATTGCAGTGGGTTGATGAATAGTTTGGGGGAGGATTGCAGTGGGTTGATGAATAGTTTTGGGGAGGATTGTACTGTATTGATGAATAGTTTGGGGGAGGATTGCAGTGGATTGATGAATAGTTTGGGGGAGGATTGCAGTGGGTTGATGAATAGTTTGCGGAGGATTGCATTGGATTGATGAATAGTTTGGGGAGGATTGCAGTGGATTGATGAATAGTTTGGGGAGGATTGCAGTGGATTGATGAATAGTTTGGGGGAGGATTGCAGTGGATTGATGAATAGTTTGGGGGAGCATTGCAGTGGATTGATGAATAGTTTTGGGGAGGATTGCAGTGGATTGATGAATAGTTTGCAGAGGATTGCAGTGGATTGATGAATAGTTTGTGGAGGATTGCAGTGGATTGATGAATAGTTTGGGGGAGGATTGCACTGGATTGATGAATAGTTTGGGGAGGATTGCAGTGGATTGATGAATAGTTTGGTGGAGGATTGCAGTGGATTGATGAATATTTTGCGGAGGGTTGCAGTGGATTGATGAATAGTTTGGGGAGGATTGCACTGGATTGATGAATAGTTTGGGGAGGATTGCAGTGGATTGATGAATAGTTTGGGGAGGATTGCAGTGGATTGATGAATAGTTTGGGGAGGATTGCAGTGGATTGATGAATAGTTTGGGTGAGGATTGCAGTGCATTGATGAATTGTTTGCAGAGGATTGCAGTGGATTGTTGAATAGTTTGCAGAGGATTGCAGTGGATTGATGAATAGTTTTGGGGAGGATTGTACTGTATTGATGAATATTTTGGGGGAGGATTGCAGTGGATTGATGAATAGTTTGGGGGAGGATTGCAGTGGGTTGATGAATAGTTTGGTGAGGATTGCAGTGGATTGATGAATAGTTTGCGGAGGATTGCATTGGATTGATGAACAGTTTGCCGAGGATTGCAATGGATTGATGAATAGTTTGTGGGAGGATTTCAGTGGGTTGATGAATAGTTTGGGGGAGGCTTGCCGTGGATTGATGAATAGTTTGGGGGAGGATTTCATTGGATTGATGAATAGTTTGGTGGAGGATTGCAGTGGATTGATGAATAGTTTGCGGAGGATTGCACTGGACTGATGAATAGTTTGCGGAGGATTGCATTGGGTTGATGAATATTTTTGGGGAGGATTGCAGTGGATTGATGAATAGTTTGGGGGAGGATTGCAGTGGATTGATGAATAGTTTGGGGAGGATTGCAGTGGATTGATGAATAGTTTGCGGAGGATTGCAGTGGATTGATGAATAGTTTGGGGGAGGATTGCAGTGGATTGATGAATAGTTTGGGGGAGGATTGCAGTGGATTGATGAATAGTTTGGGGGAGGATTGCAGTGGATTGATGAATAGTTAGTGGAGGATTGCAGTGGATTGATGAATAGTTTGGGGGAGGATTGCAGTGGATTGATGAATAGTTTGGGGGAGGATTGCAGTGGATTGATGAATAGTTTGGGGAGGATTGCAGTGGATTGATGAATAGTTTGCGGAGGATTGCTTTGGATTGATGAATAGTTTGCCGAGGATTGCAGTGGATTGATGAATAGTTTGGGGGAGGATTGCAGTGGATTGATGAATAGTTTGTGGAGGATTGCAGTGGATTGATGAATAGTTTGGGGGAGGATTGCAGTGGATTGATGAATAGTTTGGGGGAGGATTGCAGTGGATTGATGAATAGTTTGGGGGAGTATTGCAGTGGATTGATGAATAGTTTGGGGGAGGATTGCAGTGGATTGATGAATAGTTTGGGGGAGGATTGCAGTGGGTTGATGAATAGTTTGGGGAGGATTGCAGTGGATTGATGAATAGTTTGCGGAGGATTGCAGTGGATTGATGAATAGTTTGGGGGAGGATTTCAGGGGATTGATGAATAGTTTGGGAGAGGATTGCAGTGGATTGATGAATAGTTTGCGGAGGATTACAATGGATTGATGAATAGTTTGCGGAGGATTGCAGTGGATTGATGAATAGTTTGAGGGAGGATTGCAGTGGATTGATGAATAGTTTGGGGGAGGATTTCAGTGGATTGATGAATAGTTAGCGGAGGATTGCAGTGGATTGATGAATAGTTTGCGGAGGATTGCAGTGGATTGATGAATAGTTTGGGGGAGGATTGCAGTGGATTGATGAATAGTTTGGGGGAGGATTGCAGTGGGTTGATGAATAGTTTTGGGGAGGATTGTACTGTATTGATGAATAGTTTGGGGGAGGATTGCAGTGGATTGATGAATAGTTTGGGGGAGGATTGCAGTGGGTTGATGAATAGTTTGGGGGAGGATTGCAGTGGATTGATGAATAGTTTGGGGGAGGATTGCAGTGGATTGATGAATAGTTTGGGGGAGGATTGCAGTGGATTGATGAATAGTTTGGGGGAGGATTGCAGTGGATTGATGAATAGTTTGGGGGACGATTGCAGTGGATTGATGAATAGTTTGAGGAGGATTTCATGGATTGATGAATAGTTTGGGGAGGATTGCAGTGGATTGATGAATAGTTTGGGGGAGGATTGCAGTGGGTTGATGAATAGTTTTGGGGAGGATTGTACTGTATTGATGAATATTTTGGGGGAGGATTGCAGTGGATTGATGAATAGTTTGGGGGAGGATTGCAGTGGGTTGATGAATAGTTTGCGGAGGATTGCATTGGATTGATGAATAGTTTGGGGGAGGATTGCAGTGGATTGATGAATAGTTTGGGGAGGATTGTACTGTATTGATGAATATTTTGGGGGAGGATTGCAGTGGATTGTTGAATAGTTTGGGGGAGGATTGCAGTGGGTTGATGAATAGTTTGCGGAGGATTGCATTGGATTGATGAATAGTTTGCCGAGGATTGCAGTGGATTGATGAATAGTTTGAGGGAGGATTTCAGTGGATTGATGAATAGTTTGGGGAGGATTGCAGTGGATTGATGAATAGTTTGGGGAGGATTGCAGTGGATTGATGAATAGTTTGGGGAGGATTGCAGTGGATTGATGAATAGTTTGGGGAGGATTGCAGTGGATTGATGAATAGTTTGGGGAGGATTGCAGTGGATTGATGAATAGTTTGGGGAGGATTGCAGTGGATTGATGAATAGTTTGGGGAGGATTGCAGTGGATTGATGAATAGTTTGGGGAGGATTGCAGTGGATTGATGAATAGTTTGCGGGAGGATTGCAGTGGATGATGAATAGTTTGGGAGGATTGCAGTGGATTGATGAATAGATTGCGGAGGATTGCAGTGGGTTGATGAATAGTTTGCGGAGGATTGCAGTGGATTGATGAATAGTTTGGGGGAGGATTGCAGTGGATTGATGAATAGTTTGCGGAGGATTGCAGTGGATTGATGAATAGTTTGCGGAGGATTGCAGTGGATTGATGAATAGTTTGGGGGAGGATTGCAGTGGATTGATGAATAGTTTGGGGGAGGATTGCAGTGGATTGATGAATAGTTTGGGGGAGGATTGCAGTGGATTGATGAATAGTTTGGGGGAGGATTGCAGTGGATTGATGAATAGTTTGCGGAGGATTGCAGTGGATTGATGAATAGTTTGGGGGAGGATTGCAGTGGATTGATGAATAGTTTGGGGAGGATTGCAGTGGGATTGATGAATAGTTTGGAGGAGGATTGCAGTGGATTGATGAATAGTTTGCAGGGGATTGCAGTGGATTGATGAATAGTTTGCGGAGGATTGCAGTGGATTGATGAATAGTTTGGGGAGGATTGCAGTGGATTGATGAATAGTTTGGGGGAGGATTGCAGTGGATTGATGAATAGTTTGGGGAGGATTGCAGTGGATTGATGGAATAGTTTGGGGGAGGATTGCAGTGGATTGATGAATAGTTTGGGGAGGATTGCAGTGGATTGATGAATAGTTTGGGGAGGATTTCAGTGGATTGATGAATAGTTTGGGGAGGATTGCAGTGGATTGATGAATAGTTTGGGGGAGGATTGCACTGGATTGATGAATAGTTTGGGGAGGATTGCAGTGGATTGATGAATATTTTGGGAGGATTGCAGTGGATTGATGAATAGTTTGTGGAGGATTGCAGTGGGATGATGAATAGTTTGGGGGAGGATTGCATTGCATTGATGAATAGTTTGGAGGAGGATTGCAGTGGATTGATGAATAGTTTGGTGGAGGATTGCAGTGGATTGATGAATAGTTTGGGGAGGATTGCACGTGGATTGATGAATAGTTTGGGGAGGATTGCAGTGGATTGATGAATAGTTTGGGGAGGATTGCAGTGGATTGATGAATAGTTTGGGGGAGGATTGCAGTGGATTGATGAATAGTTTGGAGGAGGATTGCAGTGGATTGATGAATAGTTTGGGGAGGATTGCAGTGGATTGATGAATAGTTTGAGGAGGATTGCAGTGGATTGATGAATAGTTTGGGGAGGATTGCAGTGGATTGATGAATAGTTTGGGGAGGATTGCAGTGGATTGATGAATAGTTTGGGGGAGGATTGCAGTGGATTGATGAATAGTTTGCTGAGGATTGCAGTGGATTGATGAATAGTTTGGGGGAGGATTGCAGTGGATTGATGAATAGTTTGGGGAGGATTGCAGTGGATTGATGAATAGTTTGCAGAGGATTGCAGTGGATTGATGAATAGTTTTGGTGAGGATTGCAGTGGATTGATGAATAGTTTGGGGGAGGATTGCAGTGGATTGATGAATAGTTTGGGGGAGGATTGCAGTGGGTTGATGAATAGTTTTGGGGAGGATTGCAGTGGATTGATGAATAGTTTGTTGGAGGATTGCAGTGGATTGATGAATAGTTTGGAGGAGGATTGCAGTGATTGATGAATAGTTTGGGGGAGGATTGCAGAGGATTGATGAATAGTTTGTGGAGGATTGCAGTGGATTGATGAATAGTTTGGGGGAGGATTGCAGTGGATGATGAATAGTTTGGTGGAGGATTGCAGTGGATTGATGAATAGTTTGGGGAGGATTGCAGTGGATTGATGAATAGTTTGGGGGAGGATTGCAGTGGATTGATGAATAGTTTGGGGAGGATTTCAGTGGATTGATGAATAGTTTGGGGACGGATTGCAGTGGATTGATGAATAGTTTGGGGAGGATTGCAGTGGATTGATGAATAGTTTGGGGGAGGATTGCAGTGGATTGATGAATAGTTTGGTGGAGTATTGCATTGGATTGATGAATAGTTTGCGGAGGATTGCACTGGGCTGATGAATAGTTTGGTGGAGGATTGCAGTGGATTGATGAATAGTTTGGGGGAGGATTGCATTGCATTGATGAATAGTTTGCTGGAGGATTGCAGTGGATTGATGAATAGTTTGGTGGAGGATTGCAGTGGGATTGATGAATATTTGGGGAGGATTGCAGTGGATTGATGAATAGTTTGGGGAGGATTGCAGTGGATTGATGAATAGTTTGGGGAGGATTGCAGTGGATTGATGAATAGTTTGGGGGAGGATTGCAGTGGATTGATGAATAGTTTGGGGAGGATTGCAGTGGATTGATGAATAGTTTGCGGAGGATTGCAGTGGATTGATGAATAGTTTGGGGAGGATTGCAGTGGATTGATGAATAGTTTGGGGAGGATTGCAGTGATTGATGAATAGTTTGGGGGAGGATTGCAGTGGCATTGATGAATAGTTTGGGGGAGTATTGCAGTGGATTGATGAATAGTTTGCGGAGGATTGCAGTGGATTGATGAATAGTTTGAGGAGGATTGCAGGGAATTGATGAATAGTTTGGGGAGGATTGCAGTGGATTGATGAATAGTTTTGGGAGGATTGCACTGGATTGATGAATAGTTTGGGGAGGATTGCATTGGATTGATGAATAGTTTGGGGGAGGAATTGCAAGTGGATTGATGAATAGTTTGCGGGAGGATTGCAGTGGATTGATGAATAGTTTGCAGGAGGATTGCAGTGATTGATGAATAGTTTGGGGGAGGATTGCAGTGGATTGATGAATAGTTTGCGGGAGGATTGCATTGGATTGATGAATAGTTTGGGGAGGATTCAGTGGATTGATGAATAGTTTGGGGAGGATTGCAGTGGATTGATGATAGTTTGGGGAGGATTGCAGTGGATTGATGAATAGTTTGGGGAGGATTGCAGTGGATTGATGAATAGTTTGGGGAGGATTGCAGTGGATTGATGAATAGTTTGGGGAGGATTGCAGTGGATTGATGAATAGTTTGGGGGAGGATTGCAGTGGATTGATGAATAGTTTGGGGAGGATTGCAGTGGATTGATGAATAGTTTGGGGGAGGATTGCAGTGGATTGATGAATAGTTTGGGGAGGATTGCAGTGGATTGATGAATAGTTTGGGGGAGGATTGCAGTGGATTGATGAATAGTTTGGGGAGGATTGCAGTGGATTGATGAATAGTTTGGGGGAGGATTGCAGTGGATTGATGAATAGTTTGTGGAGAATTGCAGTGGATTGATGAATGGTTTTGGGGAGGATTGCAGTGGATTGATGAATAGTTTGGGGGAGGATTGCAGTGGATTGATGAATAGTTTGGGGGGTATTGCAGTGGATTGATGAATAGTTTGGGGGAGGATTGCAGTGGATTGATGAATAGTTTGGGGGAGGATTGCAGTGGATTGATGAATAGTTTGGGGGAGGATTGCAGTGGATTGATGAATAGTTTGGGGGAGGATTGCAGTGGGTTGATGAATAGTTTTGGGGAGGATTGTACTGTATTGATGAATATTTTGGGGGATGATTGCAGTGGATGGATAAATAGATTGGGGGAGGATTTCAGTGGACTGATGAATAGTTTGGGGGAGGATTGCAGTGGACTGATGAATAGTTAGTGGAGGATTGCAGTGGTTTGATGAATAGTTTGCGGAGGATTGCAGTGGATTGATGAATAGTTTGCAGAGGATTGCAGTGGATTGATGAATAGTTTGCGGAGGATTGCAGTGGATTGATGAATAGTTTGGGGGGGTATTGCAGTGGATTGATGAATAGTTTGGGGGAGGATTGCACTGGGTTGAAGAATAGTTTTGGGTAGGATTGTACTGTATTGATGAATATTTTGGGGGAGGATTGCAGTGGATTGATGAATAGTTTGGGGGAGGATTGCAGTGGGTTGATGAATAGATTGGGGGAGGATTTCAGTGGATTGATGAATAGTTTGGGGGAGGATTGCAGTGGATTGATGAATAGTTTGGGGGAGGATTGCAGTGGATTGATGAATAGTTTGGGGGAGGATTGCAGTGGGTTGATGAATAGTTTGCGGGAGGATTTCAGGGGATTGATGAATAGTTTGGGGGAGGATTGCAGTGGATTGATGAATAGTTAGTGGAGGATTGCAGTGGATTGATGAATAGTTTGGGGGAGGATTTGCAGTGGATTGATGAATAGTTTGCGGAGGATTGCAGTGGATTGATGAATAGTTTGCGGGAGGATTGCAGTGGATTGATGAATAGTTTGGGGGAGGATTGCAGTGGATTGATGAATAGTTTGGGGAGGATTGCACTGGATTGAAGAATAGTTTGGGGGAGGATTGCAGTGGATTGATGAATATTTTGGGGGAGGATTGCAGTGGATTGATGAATAGTTTGCGGAGGATTGCAGTGGATTGATGAATAGTTTGGGGAGGATTGCAGTGGATTGATGAATAGTTTGGGGGTGGATTGCAGTGGATTGATGAATTGTTTGGGGAGGATTGCAGTGGATTGATGAATAGTTTGGGGGAGGATTGCAGTGATTGATGAATAGTTTGGGGAGGATTGCAGTGGATTGATGAATAGTTGGGGGAGGATTGCAGTGGATTGATGAATAGTTTGGGGGAGGATTGCAGTGGATTGATGAATAGTTTGGGGGAGGATTGCAGTGGATTGATGAATAGTTTGGGGGAGTTTGCAGTGGATTGATGAATAGTTTGGGGAGGATTGCAGTGGATTGATGAATAGTTTGGGGAGGATTGCAGTGGATTGATGAATAGTTTGGGGAGGATTGCAGTGGATTGATGAATAGTTTTGGGGATTGAGTGGATTGATGAATAGTTTGGGGGAGGATTGCAGTGGATTGATGAATAGTTTGGGGAGGATTGCAGTGGATTGATGAATAGTTTGGGAGGATTGCAGTGGATTGATTAATAGTTTGCGGAGGGATTGCAGTGGATTGATGAATAGTTTGAGGGAGGCTTGCAGTGGATTGATGAATAGTTTGGGGGGGTATTGCAGTGGATTGATGAATAGTTTGTGGGGGAATTGCAGTGGGTTGATGAATAGTTTTGGGGAGGATTGTACTGTATTGATGAATATTTTGGGGGAGGATTGCAGTGGATTGATGAATAGTTTGGATGAGTATTGCAGTGGATTGATGAATAGTTTGGGGGAGCATTGCAGTGGATTGATGAATAGTTTGGGGGAGGATTGCAGTGGATTGATGAATAGTTTGGGGAGGATTGCAGTGGATTGATGAATAGTTTGGGGGAGGATTTCAGTGGATTGATGAATAGTTTGCAGGAGGATTGCAGTGGATGATGAATAGTTTGGGGAGGATTGCAGTGGATTGATGAATAGTTTGGGGAGGATTGCAGTGGATTGATGAATAGTTTGGGGAGGATTGCAGTGGATTGATGAATAGTTTGGGGGAGGATTGCAGTGGATTGATGAATAGTTTGGGAGGATTGCAGTGGATTGATGAATAGTTTGGGAGGATTGCAGTGGATTGATGAATAGTTTGGGGAGGATTGCAGTGGATTGATGAATAGTTTGGTGAGGATTGCAGTGGATTGATGAATAGTTTGGGGGAGGATGCAGTGGATTGATGAATAGTTTGGGGAGGATTGCAGTGGATTGATGAATAGTTTGGGAGGATTGCAGTGGAATGATGAATAGTTAGCGGCGGATTTCAGTGGACTAATGAATAGTTTGGGTTAGGATTGCAGTGGATTGATGAATAGTTTGGTGGAGCTTTGCAGTGGATTGATGAATAGTTTGGTGGAGGATTGCAGTGGATTGATGAATAGTTTGCGGAGGATTGCACTGGGCTGATGAATAGTTTGTGGAGGATTGCAGTGGATTGATGAATAGTTTTGTGGAGGATTGCAGTGGGTTGATGAATAGTTTGGGGGAGAATTGCACTGGATTGATGAATAGTTTGGGGGAGGATTGCAGTGGATTGATGAATAGTTTGGTGGAGGATTGCAGTGGATTGATGAATAGTTTGTGGAGGGTTGCAGTGGAAATAATGAATAGTTTTGGGGAGGATTTCAGTGGCTGATGAATAGTTTGGGGAGGATTGCAGTGGATTGATGAATAGTTTGCGGAGGATTGCAGTGGATTGATGAATAGTTTGGGGAGGATTGCAGTGGATTGATGAATAGTTTGGGGGGGATTGCAGTGGATTGATGAATAGTTTGGGGGAGGATTGCAGTGGATTGATGAATAGTTTGGGTGAGGATTGCAGTGGATTGATGAATAGTTTGGGGGAGGATTGCAGTGGATTGATGAATAGTTTGGGGGAGGATTGCAGTGGATTGATGAATAGTTTGGGAGAGGATTGCAGTGGATTGATGAATAGTTTGAGGGAGGATTGCAGTGCATTGATGAATAGTTTGCGGAGGATTGCAGTGGATTGATGAATAGTTTGGGGAGGATGCAGTGGATTGATGAATAGTTTGGGGAGGTTGTCAGTGATTGATGAATAGTTTGGGGGAGGATTGCAGTGGATTGCTGAATAGTTTTGGGAGGATTGCACCGTGGATTGATGACTATGTTTGGGAGGATTGCAGTGGATTGATGAATAGTTTTTATGAGTATTGCAGTGGGTTGATGAATAGATTGGGGGAGGATTTCAGTGGATCTGATGACTAGATTTGCAGAGATTGCAGTGGACTGATGAATAGTTTGCCGAGGATTGCAGTGGTTTGATGAATAGTTTGTGGAGGATTTCCGTGGATTGATGAATAGTTTCGGGGGGATTGCAATGGGATTGATGAATAGTTTGGCCGGAGGATTGGCACTGAGATTGATGATAGTTTGGGGGGAGGATTGCACTGGGTTGATGAATCGTTCGGTGGTGGCTTGCAGTGGATTGATGAATAGTTTTGGAGGGGGATTGCCCTGGATTGATGAAATATGTTGGGGGAGGTTTGCAGTGGGTTGATGAATAGCTTTGGGGAGGATTGTACTGTATTGATGAATATTTTGGGGGAGGATTGCAGTGGATTGATGAATAGTTTGCAGAGGATTGCAGTGGGTTGATGAATAGTTTGCGGAGGATTGCAGTGGATTGATGAATAGTTTGGGGAGGATTGCAGTGGATTGATGAATAGTTTGGGGGGATTGCAGTGGATTGATGAATAGTTTTGGGGAGGATTGTACTGTATTGATGAATAGTTTGGGGGAGGATTGCAGTGGTTTGATGAATAGTTTGGGGAGGATTGTACTGTATTGATGAATATTTTGGGGGAGGATTGCAGTGGATTGTTGAATAGTTTGGGGAGGATTGCAGTGGATTGATGAATATTTGGGGAGGATTGCAGTGGATTGATGAATAGTTTTGGTTGATATTGCAGTGGATTGATGAATAGTTTGGGGAGGATTGCAGTGGATTGATGAATAGTTTGGGGGAGGATTGCAGTGGATTGATGAATAGTTTGGGGGAGGATTGCAGTGGATTGATGAATAGTTTGGGGAGGATTGCAGTGATTGATGAATAGTTTGGGGGAGGATTGCAGTGGATTGATGAATAGTTTGGGGAGGATTGCAGTGGATTGATGAATAGTTTGGGGAGGATTGCAGTGGATTGATGAATAGTTTGGCGGAGGATTGCAGTGGATTGATGAATAGTTTTGGGGGAGGATTGCAGTGGATTGATGAATAGTTTGGCGGAGGATTGCAGTGGATTGATGAATAGTTGGGGGGGTATTGCAGTGGATTGATGAATAGTTTGTGGGAGGATTGCAGTGGATTGATGAATAGTTTGGGGGAGGATTGCAGTGGATGATGAATAGTTTGTGGAGGATTGCAGTGGATTGATGAATAGTTTGGGGGAGGATTGCAGTGGGTTGATGAATAGTTTGCGGAGGATTGCAGTGGATTGATGAATAGTTTGGGGGAGGATTCAGGGATTGATGAATAGTTTGGGGAGGATTGCAGTGGATTGATGAATAGTTTGGGGGAGGATTGCAGTGGATTGATGAATAGTTTGGGGAGGATTGCAGTGATTGATGAATAGTTGGGGGAGGATTGCAGTGGATTGATGAATAGTTGGGGGAGGATTGCATTGGATTGATGAATAGTTTGGGGGAGGAATTCAGTGGATTTATGAATAGTTTGGGGAGGATT
>NW_024471147.1:0-95594 GCF_017639515.1 Carcharodon carcharias
TCAGCAGCACCTAGAGGAGAGTGTAGAGGAGGACCCTGGGACAGTCAGCAGCACCTAAGGAGAGTGTGAGAGGAGGACCCTGGGACAGTCAGCAGCACCTAGAGGAGAGTGTGAGAGGAGGACCCTGGGACAGTCAGCAGCACCTAGAGGAGAGTGTGAGAGGAGGACCCTGGGACAGTCAGCAGCACCTAGAGGAGAGTGTGAGAGGAGGACCCTGGGACAGCAGTCAGCAGCACCTAGAGGAGAGTGTGAGAGGAGGACCCTGGGACAGACAGTCAGCAGCACCTAGAGGAGAGTGTGAGAGGAGGACCCTGGGACAGTCAGCAGCACCTAGAGGAGAGTGTGAGAGGAGGACCCTGGGACAGTCAGTCAGCAGCACCTAGAGGAGAGTGTGAGAGGAGGACCCTGGGACAGTCAGCAGCACCTAGAGGAGAGTGTGAGAGGAGGACCCTGGGACAGTCAGCAGCACCTAGAGGAGAGTGTGAGAGGAGGACCCTGGGACAGCAGTCAGCAGCACCTAGAGGAGAGTGTGAGAGGAGGACCCTGGGACAGACAGTCAGCAGCACCTAGAGGAGAGTGTGAGAGGAGGACCCTGGGACAGTCAGCAGCACCTAGAGGAGAGTGTGAGAGGAGGACCCTGGGACAGTCAGCAGCACCTAGAGGAGAGTGTGAGAGGAGGACCCTGGGACAGTCAGCAGCACCTAGAGGAGAGTGTGAGAGGAGGACCCTGGGACAGTCAGCAGCACCTAGAGGAGAGTGTGAGAGGAGGACCCTGGGACAGTCAGCAGCACCTAGAGGAGAGTGTGAGAGGAGGACCCTGGGACAGTCAGTCAGCAGCACTAGAGGAGAGTGTGAGAGGAGGACCCTGGGACAGCAGTCAGCAGCACCTAGAGGAGAGTGTGAGAGGAGGACCCTGGGACAGTCAGCAGCACCTAGAGGAGAGTGTGAGAGGAGGACCCTGGGACAGTCAGCAGCACCTAGAGGAGAGTGTGAGAGGAGGACCCTGGGACAGTCAGCAGCACCTAGAGGAGAGTGTGAGAGGAGGACCCTGGGACAGTCAGCAGCACCTAGAGGAGAGTGTGAGAGGAGGACCCTGGGACAGCAGTCAGCAGCACCTAGAGGAGAGTGTGAGAGGAGGACCCTGGGACAGCAGTCAGCAGCACCTAGAGGAGAGTGTGAGAGGAGGACCCTGGGACAGTCAGCAGCACCTAGAGGAGAGTGTGAGAGGAGGACCCTGGGACAGTCAGCAGCAGCACCTAGAGGAGAGTGTGAGAGGAGGACCCTGGGACAGTCAGCAGCACCTAGAGGAGAGTGTGAGAGGAGGACCCTGGGACAGTCAGCAGCACCTAGAGGAGAGTGTGAGAGGAGGACCCTGGGACAGTCAGCAGCACCTAGAGGAGAGTGTGAGAGGAGGACCCTGGGACAGTCAGCAGCACCTAGAGGAGAGTGTGAGAGGAGGACCCTGGGACAGCAGTCAGCAGCACCTAGAGGAGAGTGTGAGAGGAGGACCCTGGGACAGTCAGCAGCACCTAGAGGAGAGTGTGAGAGGAGGACCCTGGGACAACAGTCAGCAGCACCTAGAGGAGAGTGTGAGAGGAGGACCCTGGGACAGTCAGCAGCACCTAGAGGAGAGTGTGAGAGGAGGACCCTGGGACAGTCAGCAGCACCTAGAGGAGAGTGTGAGAGGAGGACCCTGGGACAGTCAGCAGCACCTAGAGGAGAGTGTGAGAGGAGGACCCTGGGACAGTCAGCAGCACCTAGAGGAGAGTGTGAGAGGAGGACCCTGGGACAGTCAGCAGCACCTAGAGGAGAGTGTGAGAGGAGGACCCTGGGACAGTCAGCAGCACCTAGAGGAGAGTGTGAGAGGAGGACCCTGGGACAGTCAGCAGCACCTAGAGGAGAGTGTGAGAGGAGGACCCTGGGACAGTCAGCAGCACCTAGAGGAGAGTGTGAGAGGAGGACCCTGGGACAGTCAGCAGCACCTAGAGGAGAGTGTGAGAGGAGGACCCTGGGACAGTCAGCAGCACCTAGAGGAGAGTGTGAGAGGAGGACCCTGGGACAGTCAGCAGCACCTAGAGGAGAGTGTGAGAGGAGGACCCTGGGACAGTCAGCAGCACCTAGAGGAGAGTGTGAGAGGAGGACCCTGGGACAGTCAGCAGCACCTAGAGGAGAGTGTGAGAGGAGGACCCTGGGACAGTCAGCAGCACCTAGAGGAGAGTGTGAGAGGAGGACCCTGGGACAGTCAGCAGCACCTAGAGGAGAGTGTGAGAGGAGGACCCTGGGACAGTCAGCAGCACCTAGAGGAGAGTGTGAGAGGAGGACCCTGGGACAGTCAGCAGCACCTAGAGGAGAGTGTGAGAGGAGGACCCTGGGACAGTCAGCAGCACCTAGAGGAGAGTGTGAGAGGAGGACCCTGGGACAGTCAGTCAGCAGCACCTAGAGGAGAGTGTGAGAGGAGGACCCTGGGACAGCAGTCAGCAGCACCTAGAGGAGAGTGTGAGAGGAGGACCCTGGGACAGTCAGCAGCACCTAGAGGAGAGTGTGAGAGGAGGACCCTGGGACAGTCAGCAGCACCTAGAGGAGAGTGTGAGAGGAGGACCCTGGGACAGTCAGCAGCACCTAGAGGAGAGTGTGAGAGGAGGACCCTGGGACAGGCAGTCAGCAGCACCTAGAGGAGAGTGTGAGAGGAGGACCCTGGGACAGTCAGCAGCACCTAGAGGAGAGTGTGAGAGGAGGACCCTGGGACAGTCAGCAGCACCTAGAGGAGAGTGTGAGAGGAGGACCCTGGGACAGTCAGCAGCACCTAGAGGAGAGTGTGAGAGGAGGACCCTGGGACAGTCAGCAGCACCTAGAGGAGAGTGTGAGAGGAGGACCCTGGGACAGTCAGCAGCACCTAGAGGAGAGTGTGAGAGGAGGACCCTGGGACAGTCAGCAGCACCTAGAGGAGAGTGTGAGAGGAGGACCCTGGGACAGTCAGCAGCACCTAGAGGAGAGTGTGAGAGGAGGACCCTGGGACAGTCAGCAGCACCTAGAGGAGAGTGTGAGAGGAGGACCCTGGGACAGTCAGCAGCACCTAGAGGAGAGTGTGAGAGGAGGACCCTGGGACAGTCAGCAGCACCTAGAGGAGAGTGTGAGAGGAGGACCCTGGGACAGCAGTCAGCAGCACCTAGAGGAGAGTGTGAGAGGAGGACCCTGGGACAGTCAGCAGCACCTAGAGGAGAGTGTGAGAGGAGGACCCTGGGACAGTCAGCAGCACCTAGAGGAGAGTGTGAGAGGAGGACCCTGGGACAGTCAGCAGCACCTAGAGGAGAGTGTGAGAGGAGGACCCTGGGACAGCAGTCAGCAGCACCTAGAGGAGAGTGTGAGAGGAGGACCCTGGGACAGTCAGCAGCACCTAGAGGAGAGTGTGAGAGGAGGACCCTGGGACAGTCAGCAGCACCTAGAGGAGAGTGTGAGAGGAGGACCCTGGGACAGTCAGCAGCACCTAGAGGAGAGTGTGAGAGGAGGACCCTGGGACAGTCAGCAGCACCTAGAGGAGAGTGTGAGAGGAGGACCCTGGGACAGTCAGCAGCACCTAGAGGAGAGTGTGAGAGGAGGACCCTGGGACAGTCAGCAGCACCTAGAGGAGAGTGTGAGAGGAGGACCCTGGGACAGTCAGCAGCACCTAGAGGAGAGTGTGAGAGGAGGACCCTGGGACAGTCAGCAGCACCTAGAGGAGAGTGTGAGAGGAGGACCCTGGGACAGTCAGTCAGCAGCACCTAGAGGAGAGTGTGAGAGGAGGACCCTGGGACAGTCAGCAGCACCTAGAGGAGAGTGTGAGAGGAGGACCCTGGGACAGTCAGCAGCACCTAGAGGAGAGTGTGAGAGGAGGACCCTGGGACAGTCAGCAGCACCTAGAGGAGAGTGTGAGAGGAGGACCCTGGGACAGTCAGCAGCACCTAGAGGAGAGTGTGAGAGGAGGACCCTGGGACAGTCAGCAGCACCTAGAGGAGAGTGTGAGAGGAGGACCCTGGGACAGTCAGCAGCACCTAGAGGAGAGTGTGAGAGGAGGACCCTGGGACAGTCAGCAGCACCTAGAGGAGAGTGTGAGAGGAGGACCCTGGGACAGTCAGCAGCACCTAGAGGAGAGTGTGAGAGGAGGACCCTGGGACAGTCAGCAGCACCTAGAGGAGAGTGTGAGAGGAGGACCCTGGGACAGTCAGCAGCACCTAGAGGAGAGTGTGAGAGGAGGACCCTGGGACAGACAGTCAGCAGCACCTAGAGGAGAGTGTGAGAGGAGGACCCTGGGACAGTCAGCAGCACCTAGAGGAGAGTGTGAGAGGAGGACCCTGGGACAGTCAGCAGCACCTAGAGGAGAGTGTGAGAGGAGGACCCTGGGACAGCAGTCAGCAGCACCTAGAGGAGAGTGTGAGAGGAGGACCCTGGGACAGTCAGCAGCACCTAGAGGAGAGTGTGAGAGGAGGACCCTGGGACAGTCAGCAGCACCTAGAGGAGAGTGTGAGAGGAGGACCCTGGGACAGTCAGCAGCACCTAGAGGAGAGTGTGAGAGGAGGACCCTGGGACAGTCAGCAGCACCTAGAGGAGAGTGTGAGAGGAGGACCCTGGGACAGTCAGCAGCACCTAGAGGAGAGTGTGAGAGGAGGACCCTGGGACAGTCAGCAGCACCTAGAGGAGAGTGTGAGAGGAGGACCCTGGGACAGCAGTCAGCAGCACCTAGAGGAGAGTGTGAGAGGAGGACCCTGGGACAGTCAGCAGCACCTAGAGGAGAGTGTGAGAGGAGGACCCTGGGACAGTCAGCAGCACCTAGAGGAGAGTGTGAGAGGAGGACCCTGGGACAGTCAGCAGCACCTAGAGGAGAGTGTGAGAGGAGGACCCTGGGACAGGCAGTCAGCAGCACCTAGAGGAGAGTGTGAGAGGAGGACCCTGGGACAGTCAGCAGCACCTAGAGGAGAGTGTGAGAGGAGGACCCTGGGACAGTCAGCAGCACCTAGAGGAGAGTGTGAGAGGAGGACCCTGGGACAGTCAGCAGCACCTAGAGGAGAGTGTGAGAGGAGGACCCTGGGACAGTCAGCAGCACCTAGAGGAGAGTGTGAGAGGAGGACCCTGGGACAGTCAGCAGCACCTAGAGGAGAGTGTGAGAGGAGGACCCTGGGACAGTCAGCAGCACCTAGAGGAGAGTGTGAGAGGAGGACCCTGGGACAGTCAGCAGCACCTAGAGGAGAGTGTGAGAGGAGGACCCTGGGACAGTCAGCAGCACCTAGAGGAGAGTGTGAGAGGAGGACCCTGGGACAGTCAGCAGCACCTAGAGGAGAGTGTGAGAGGAGGACCCTGGGACAGTCAGCAGCACCTAGAGGAGAGTGTGAGAGGAGGACCCTGGGACAGTCAGCAGCACCTAGAGGAGAGTGTGAGAGGAGGACCCTGGGACAGTCAGCAGCACCTAGAGGAGAGTGTGAGAGGAGGACCCTGGGACAGTCAGCAGCACCTAGAGGAGAGTGTGAGAGGAGGACCCTGGGACAGTCAGCAGCACCTAGAGGAGAGTGTGAGAGGAGGACCCTGGGACAGTCAGCAGCACCTAGAGGAGAGTGTGAGAGGAGGACCCTGGGACAGTCAGCAGCACCTAGAGGAGAGTGTGAGAGGAGGACCCTGGGACAGTCAGCAGCACCTAGAGGAGAGTGTGAGAGGAGGACCCTGGGACAGTCAGCAGCACCTAGAGGAGAGTGTGAGAGGAGGACCCTGGGACAGCAGTCAGCAGCACCTAGAGGAGAGTGTGAGAGGAGGACCCTGGGACAGTCAGCAGCACCTAGAGGAGAGTGTGAGAGGAGGACCCTGGGACAGTCAGCAGCACCTAGAGGAGAGTGTGAGAGGAGGACCCTGGGACAGTCAGCAGCACCTAGAGGAGAGTGTGAGAGGAGGACCCTGGGACAGTCAGCAGCACCTAGAGGAGAGTGTGAGAGGAGGACCCTGGGACAGTCAGCAGCACCTAGAGGAGAGTGTGAGAGGAGGACCCTGGGACAGTCAGCAGCACCTAGAGGAGAGTGTGAGAGGAGGACCCTGGGACAGTCAGCAGCACCTAGAGGAGAGTGTGAGAGGAGGACCCTGGGACAGTCAGCAGCACCTAGAGGAGAGTGTGAGAGGAGGACCCTGGGACAGTCAGCAGCACCTAGAGGAGAGTGTGAGAGGAGGACCCTGGGACAGTCAGCAGCACCTAGAGGAGAGTGTGAGAGGAGGACCCTGGGACAGTCAGCAGCACCTAGAGGAGAGTGTGAGAGGAGGACCCTGGGACAGTCAGCAGCACCTAGAGGAGAGTGTGAGAGGAGGACCCTGGGACAGTCAGCAGCACCTAGAGGAGAGTGTGAGAGGAGGACCCTGGGACAGTCAGTCAGCAGCACCTAGAGGAGAGTGTGAGAGGAGGACCCTGGGACAGTCAGCAGCACCTAGAGGAGAGTGTGAGAGGAGGACCCTGGGACAGAGTCAGCAGCACCTAGAGGAGAGTGTGAGAGGAGGACCCTGGGACAGTCAGCAGCACCTAGAGGAGAGTGTGAGAGGAGGACCCTGGGACAGTCAGCAGCACCTAGAGGAGAGTGTGAGAGGAGGACCCTGGGACAGTCAGCAGCACCTAGAGGAGAGTGTGAGAGGAGGACCCTGGGACAGTCAGCAGCACCTAGAGGAGAGTGTGAGAGGAGGACCCTGGGACAGTCAGCAGCACCTAGAGGAGAGTGTGAGAGGAGGACCCTGGGACAGTCAGCAGCACCTAGAGGAGAGTGTGAGAGGAGGACCCTGGGACAGTCAGCAGCACCTAGAGGAGAGTGTGAGAGGAGGACCCTGGGACAGACAGTCAGCAGCACCTAGAGGAGAGTGTGAGAGGAGGACCCTGGGACAGTCAGCAGCACCTAGAGGAGAGTGTGAGAGGAGGACCCTGGGACAGTCAGCAGCACCTAGAGGAGAGTGTGAGAGGAGGACCCTGGGACAGTCAGCAGCACCTAGAGGAGAGTGTGAGAGGAGGACCCTGGGACAGTCAGCAGCACCTAGAGGAGAGTGTGAGAGGAGGACCCTGGGACAGTCAGCAGCACCTAGAGGAGAGTGTGAGAGGAGGACCCTGGGACAGTCAGCAGCACCTAGAGGAGAGTGTGAGAGGAGGACCCTGGGACAGTCAGCAGCACCTAGAGGAGAGTGTGAGAGGAGGACCCTGGGACAGGCAGTCAGCAGCACCTAGAGGAGAGTGTGAGAGGAGGACCCTGGGACAGTCAGCAGCACCTAGAGGAGAGTGTGAGAGGAGGACCCTGGGACAGTCAGCAGCACCTAGAGGAGAGTGTGAGAGGAGGACCCTGGGACAGTCAGCAGCACCTAGAGGAGAGTGTGAGAGGAGGACCCTGGGACAGGCAGTCAGCAGCACCTAGAGGAGAGTGTGAGAGGAGGACCCTGGGACAGTCAGCAGCACCTAGAGGAGAGTGTGAGAGGAGGACCCTGGGACAGTCAGCAGCACCTAGAGGAGAGTGTGAGAGGAGGACCCTGGGACAGTCAGCAGCACCTAGAGGAGAGTGTGAGAGGAGGACCCTGGGACAGCAGTCAGCAGCACCTAGAGGAGAGTGTGAGAGGAGGACCCTGGGACAGCAGTCAGCAGCACCTAGAGGAGAGTGTGAGAGGAGGACCCTGGGACAGTCAGCAGCACCTAGAGGAGAGTGTGAGAGGAGGACCCTGGGACAGACAGTCAGCAGCACCTAGAGGAGAGTGTGAGAGGAGGACCCTGGGACAGTCAGCAGCACCTAGAGGAGAGTGTGAGAGGAGGACCCTGGGACAGTCAGCAGCACCTAGAGGAGAGTGTGAGAGGAGGACCCTGGGACAGGCAGTCAGCAGCACCTAGAGGAGAGTGTGAGAGGAGGACCCTGGGACAGTCAGCAGCACCTAGAGGAGAGTGTGAGAGGAGGACCCTGGGACAGTCAGCAGCACCTAGAGGAGAGTGTGAGAGGAGGACCCTGGGACAGTCAGCAGCACCTAGAGGAGAGTGTGAGAGGAGGACCCTGGGACAGTCAGCAGCACCTAGAGGAGAGTGTGAGAGGAGGACCCTGGGACAGTCAGCAGCACCTAGAGGAGAGTGTGAGAGGAGGACCCTGGGACAGTCAGTCAGCAGCACCTAGAGGAGAGTGTGAGAGGAGGACCCTGGGACAGCAGTCAGCAGCACCTAGAGGAGAGTGTGAGAGGAGGACCCTGGGACAGTCAGCAGCACCTAGAGGAGAGTGTGAGAGGAGGACCCTGGGACAGTCAGCAGCACCTAGAGGAGAGTGTGAGAGGAGGACCCTGGGACAGTCAGCAGCACCTAGAGGAGAGTGTGAGAGGAGGACCCTGGGACAGCAGTCAGCAGCACCTAGAGGAGAGTGTGAGAGGAGGACCCTGGGACAGTCAGTCAGCAGCACCTAGAGGAGAGTGTGAGAGGAGGACCCTGGGACAGTCAGCAGCACCTAGAGGAGAGTGTGAGAGGAGGACCCTGGGACAGTCAGCAGCACCTAGAGGAGAGTGTGAGAGGAGGACCCTGGGACAGACAGTCAGCAGCACCTAGAGGAGAGTGTGAGAGGAGGACCCTGGGACAGTCAGCAGCACCTAGAGGAGAGTGTGAGAGGAGGACCCTGGGACAGCAGTCAGCAGCACCTAGAGGAGAGTGTGAGAGGAGGACCCTGGGACAGTCAGCAGCACCTAGAGGAGAGTGTGAGAGGAGGACCCTGGGACAGTCAGCAGCACCTAGAGGAGAGTGTGAGAGGAGGACCCTGGGACAGTCAGCAGCACCTAGAGGAGAGTGTGAGAGGAGGACCCTGGGACAGTCAGCAGCACCTAGAGGAGAGTGTGAGAGGAGGACCCTGGGACAGTCAGCAGCACCTAGAGGAGAGTGTGAGAGGAGGACCCTGGGACAGTCAGTCAGCAGCACCTAGAGGAGAGTGTGAGAGGAGGACCCTGGGACAGTCAGCAGCACCTAGAGGAGAGTGTGAGAGGAGGACCCTGGGACAGTCAGCAGCACCTAGAGGAGAGTGTGAGAGGAGGACCCTGGGACAGTCAGCAGCACCTAGAGGAGAGTGTGAGAGGAGGACCCTGGGACAGTCAGCAGCACCTAGAGGAGAGTGTGAGAGGAGGACCCTGGGACAGCAGTCAGCAGCACCTAGAGGAGAGTGTGAGAGGAGGACCCTGGGACAGTCAGCAGCACCTAGAGGAGAGTGTGAGAGGAGGACCCTGGGACAGGCAGTCAGCAGCACCTAGAGGAGAGTGTGAGAGGAGGACCCTGGGACAGTCAGCAGCACCTAGAGGAGAGTGTGAGAGGAGGACCCTGGGTCAGTCAGCAGCACCTAGAGGAGAGTGTGAGAGGAGGACCCTGGGACAGTCAGCAGCACCTAGAGGAGAGTGTGAGAGGAGGACCCTGGAACAGACAGTCAGAAGCACCTAGAGGAGAGTGTGAGAGGAGGTCCCTGGGACAGGGAGTCAGCACCACCTAGAGGAGAGTGTGAGAGGAGGACCCTGGGACAGTCAGCAGCACCTAGAGGAGAGTGTGAGAGGAGGACCCTGGGACAGGCAGTCAGCAGCACCTAGAGGAGAGTGTGAGAGGAGGACCCTGGGACAGGCAGCAGCACCTAGAGGAGAGTGTGAGAGGAGGACCCTGGGACAGTCAGCAGCACCTAGAGGAGAGTGTGAGAGGAGGGCCCTGGGACAGGCAGTCAGCAGCACCTAGATGAGAGTGTGAGAGGAGGGCCCTGGGACAGTCAGCAGCACCTAGAGGAGAGTGTGAGAGGAGGACCCTGGGACAGGCAGTCAGCAGCACCTAGAGGAGAGCGTGAGAGTAGGACCCTGGGACAGTCAGCAGCACCTAGAGGAGAGTGTGAGAGGAGGACCCTGGGACAGTCAGCAGCACCTAGAGGAGAGAGTGAGAGGAGGACCCTGGGACAGGCAGTCAGCAGGACCTAGAGGAGAGTGTGAGAGGAGGACCCTGGGACAGTCAGCAGCACCTAGAGGAGAGTGTGAGAGGAGGGCCCTTGGACAGTCAGCAGCACCTAGAGGAGAGTGTGAGAGGAGGACCCTGGGACAGTCAGCAGCACCTAGAGGAGAGTGTGAGAGGAGGACCCTGGGACAGTCAGCAGCACCTAGAGGAGAGTGTGAGAGGAGGACCCTGGGACAGGCAGCAGCACCTAGAGGAGAGTGTGAGAGGAGGACCCTAGGACAGTCAGCAGCACCTAGAGGAGAGTGTGAGAGGAGGAACCTGGGACAGTCAGCAGCACCTAGAGGAGAGTGTGAGAGGAGGACCCTGGGACAGTCAGCAGCACCTAGAGGAGAGAGTGAGAGGAGGACCCTGGGACAGGCAGTCAGCAGCACCTAGAGAAGAGTGTGAGAGGAGGACCCTGGGACAGTCAGCAGCACCTAGAGGAGAGTGTGAGAGGAGGGCCGTGGGACAGTCAGCAGCACCTAGAGGAGAGTGTGAGAGGAGGACCCTGGGACAGTCAGCAGCACCTAGAGGAGAGTGTGAGAGGAGGACCCTGGGACAGTCAGCAGCACCTAGAGGAGAGTGTGAGAGGAGGACCCTGGGACAGTCAGCAGCACCTAGAGGAGAGTGTGAGAGGAGGACCCTGGGACAGTCAGCAGCACCTAGAGGAGAGTGTGAGAGGAGGACCCTGGGACAGTCAGCAGCACCTAGAGGAGAGAGTGAGAGGAGGACCCTGGGACAGACAGTCAGCAGCACCTAGAGGAGAGAGTGAGAGGAGGACCCTGGGACAGTCAGTCAGCAGCACCTAGAGGAGAGTGTGAGAGGAGGACCCTGGAACAGACAGCAGCACCTAGAGGAGAGAGTGAGAGGAGGGCCCTGGGACAGTCAGCAGCACCTAGAGGAGAGTGTGAGAGGAGGACCCTGGGACAGACAGTCAGCAGCACCTAGAGGAGAGGGTGAGAGGAGGACCCTGGGTCAGTCAGCAGCACCTAGAGGAGAGTGTGAGAGGAGGACCCTGGGACAGTCAGCAGCACCTAGAGGAGAGTGTGAGAGGAGGACCCTGGGACAGGCAGTCAGCAGCACCTAGAGGAGAGTGTGAGAGGAGGACCCTGGGACAGTCAGCAGCACCTAGAGGAGAGTGTGAGAGGAGGACCCTGGGACAGTCAGCAGCACCTAGAGGAGAGTGAGAGAGGAGGACCCTGGGACAGTCAGCAACACCTAGAGGAGAGTGTGAGAGGAGGACCCTGGGACAGGCAGTCAGCAGCACCTAGAGGAGAGTGTGAGAGGAGGACCCTGGGACAGTCAGCAGCACCTAGAGGAGAGTGTGAGAGGAGGACCCTGGGACAGTCAGCAGCACCTAGAGGAGAGTGTGAGAGGAGGACCCTGGGACAGGCAGTCAGCAGCACCTAGAGGAGAGTGTGAGAGGAGGACCCTGGGACAGTCAGCAGCACCTAGAGGAGAGTGTGAGAGGAGGACCCTGGGACAGTCAGCAGCACCTAGAGGAGAGTGTGAGAGGAGGACCCTGGGACAGTCAGCAGCACCTAGAGGAGAGAGTGAGAGGAGGACCCTGGGACAGACAGTCAGCAGCACCTAGAGGAGAGTGTGAGAGGAGGACCCTGGGACAGTCAGCAGCACCTAGAGGAGAGAGTGAGAGGAGGATCCTGGGACAGACAGTCAGCAGCACCTAGAGGAGAGTGTGAGAGGAGGGCCCTGGGACAGTCAGCAGCACCTAGAGGAGAGTGTGAGAGGAGGACCCTGGGACAGTCAGCAGCACCTAGAGGAGAGTGTGAGAGGAGGACCCTGGGACAGTCAGCAGCACCTGGAGGAGAGTGTGAGAGGAGGACCCTGGGACAGTCAGCAGCACCTAGAGGAGAGTGTGAGAGGAGGACCCTGGGACAGACAGTCAGCAGCACCTAGAGGAGAGTGTGAGAGGAGGACCCTGGGACAGTCAGTCAGCAGCACCGAGAGGAGAGTGTGAGAGGAGGACCCTGGGACAGACAGTCAGCAGCACCTAGAGGAGAGTGAGAGAGGAGGACCCTGGGACAGTCAGCAGCACCTAGAGGAGAGTGTGAGAGGAGGACCCTGGGACAGTCAGTCAGCAGCACCTAGAGGAGAGTGTGAGAGGAGGACCCTGGGACAGTCAGTCAGCAGCACCTAGAGGAGAGAGTGAGAGGAGGACCCTGGGACAGTCAGCAGCACCTAGAGGAGAGTGTGAGAGGAGGACCCTGGGACAGTCAGCAGCACCTAGAGGAGAGTGTGAGAGGAGGACCCTGGGACAGTCAGCAGCAGCACCTAGAGGAGAGTGTGAGAGGAGGACCCTGGGACAGTCAGCAGCACCTAGAGGAGAGTGTGAGAGGAGGACCCTGGGACAGTCAGCAGCACCTAGAGGAGAGTGTGAGAGGAGGACCCTGGGACAGACAGTCAGCAGCACCTAGAGGAGAGTGTGAGAGGAGGACTCTGGGACAGTCAGCAGCACCTAGAGGAGAGTGTGAGAGGAGGACCCTGGGACAGACAGTCAGCAGCACCTAGAGGAGAGTGTGAGAGGAGGACCCTGGGACAGTCAGCAGCACCTAGAGGAGAGTGTGAGAGGAGGACCCTGGGACAGACAGTCAGCAGCACCTAGAGGAGAGTGTGAGAGGAGGACTCTGGGACAGTCAGCAGCACCTAGAGGAGAGTGTGAGAGGAGGACCCTGGGACAGACAGTCAGCAGCACCTAGAGGAGAGTGTGAGAGGAGGACCCTGGGACAGTCAGCAGCACCTAGAGGAGAGTGTGAGAGGAGGACCCTGGGACAGTCAGCAGCACCTAGAGGAGAGAGTGAGAGGAGGACCCTGGGACAGTCAGCAGCACCTAGAGGAGAGTGTGAGAGGAGGACCCTGGGACAGTCAGCAGCACCTAGAGGAGAGTGTGAGAGGAGGACCCTGGGACAGACAGTCAGCAGCACCTAGAGGAGAGTGTGAGAGGAGGACCCTGGGACAGTCAGCAGCACCTAGAGGAGAGTGTGAGAGGAGGACCCTGGGACAGTCAGCAGCACCTAGAGGAGAGTGTGAGAGGAGGACCCTTGGGACAGTCAGCAGCACCTAGAGGAGAGTGTGAGAGGAGGACCCTGGAACAGACAGTCAGCAGCACCTAGAGGAGAGTGTGAGAGGAGGACCCTGGGACAGTCAGCAGCACCTAGAGGAGAGTGTGAGAGGAGGACCCTGGGACAGTCAGCAGCACCTAGAGGAGAGTGTGAGAGGAGGACCCTGGGACAGTCAGCAGCACCTAGAGGAGAGTGTGAGAGGAGGACCCTGGGACAGCAGTCAGCAGCACCTAGAGGAGAGTGTGAGAGGAGGACCCTGGGACAGTCAGCAGCACCTAGAGGAGAGTGTGAGAGGAGGACCCTGGGACAGTCAGTCAGCAGCACCTAGAGGAGAGTGTGAGAGGAGGACCCTGGGACAGTCAGCAGCACCTAGAGGAGAGTGTGAGAGGAGGACCCTGGGACAGTCAGCAGCACCTAGAGGAGAGTGTGAGAGGAGGACCCTGGGACAGTCAGCAGCACCTAGAGGAGAGTGTGAGAGGAGGACCCTGGGACAGACAGTCAGCAGCACCTAGAGGAGAGTGTGAGAGGAGGACCCTGGGACAGTCAGCAGCACCTAGAGGAGAGTGTGAGAGGAGGACCCTGGGACAGACAGTCAGCAGCACCTAGAGGAGAGTGTGAGAGGAGGACCCTGGGACAGACAGTCAGCAGCACCTAGAGGAGAGTGTGAGGGGAGGACCCTGGGACAGACAGTCAGCAGCACCTAGAGGAGCGTGTGAGAGGAGGACCCTGGGACAGTCAGCAGCACCTAGAGGAGAGTGTGAGAGGAGGACCCTGGGACAGTCAGCAGCACCTAGAGGAGAGTGTGAGAGGAGGACCCTGGGACAGTCAGCAGCACCTAGAGGAGAGTGTGAGAGGAGGACCCTGGGACAGACAGTAAGCAGCACCTAGAGGAGAGTGTGAGAGGAGGACCCTGGGACAGTCAGCAGCACCTAGAGGAGAGTGTGAGAGGAGGACCCTGGGACAGACAGTCAGCAGCACCTAGAGGAGAGTGTGAGAGGAGGACCCTGGGACAGTCAGCAGCACCTAGAGGAGAGTGTGAGAGGAGGACCCTGGGACATTCAGCAGCACCTAGAGGAGAGTGTGAGAGGAGGACCCTGGGACAGTCAGCAGCACCTAGAGGAGAGTGTGAGAGGAGGACCCTGGGACAGTCAGCAGCACCTAGAGGAGAGTGTGAGAGGAGGACCCTGGGACAGTCAGCAGCACCTAGAGGAGAGTGTGAGAGGAGGACCCTGGGACAGTCCGTCCGCAGCACCTAGAGGAGAGAGTGAGAGGAGGAATCCCTGGGACAAGCAGTCAGCAGCACCTAGAGGAGAGTGTGAGAGGAGGAATCCCTGGGACAAGCAGTCAGCAGCACCTAGAGGAGAGTGTGAGAGGAGGACCCTGGGACAGTCAGTCAGCAGCACCTAGAGGAGAGTGTGAGAGGAGGACCCTGGGACAGTCAGCAGCACCTAGAGGAGAGTGTGAGAGGAGGACCCTGGGACAGTCAGCAGCACCTAGAGGACAGTGTGAGAGGAGGACCCTGGGACAGACAGTCAGCAGCACCTAGAGGAGAGTGTGAGAGGAGGACCCTGGGACAGTCAGCAGCACCTAGAGGAGAGAGTGAGAGGAGGACCCTGGGACAAGCAGTCAGCAGCACCTAGAGGAGAGTGTGAGAGGAGGACCCTGGGACAGTCAGTCAGCAGCACCTAGAGGAGAGTGTGAGAGGAGGACCCTGGGACAGTCAGCAGCACCTAGAGGAGAGTGTGAGAGGAGGACCCTGGGACAGACAGTCAGCAGCACCTAGAGGAGAGTGTGAGAGGATGACCCTGGGACAGTCAGCAGCACCTAGAGGAGAGTGTGAGAGGAGGACCCTGGAACAGACAGTCAGAAGCACCTAGAGGAGAGTGTGAGAGGAGGACCCTGGGACAGGGAGTCAGCACCACCTAGAGGAGAGTGTGAGAGGAGGACCCTGGGACAGTCAGCAGCACCTAGAGGAGAGAGTGAGAGGAGGACCCTGGGACAGACAGTCAGCAGCACCTAGAGGAGAGAGTGAGAGGAGGACCCTGGGACAAGCAGTCAGCAGCACCTAGAGGAGAGTGTGAGAGGAGGACCCTGGGACAGACAGTCAGCAGCACCTAGAGGAGAGTGTGAGAGGAGGACCCTGGGACAGTCAGCAGCACCTAGAGGAGAGAGTGAGAGGAGGACCCTGGGACAAGCAGTCAGCAGCACCTAGAGGAGAGTGTGAGAGGAGGACCCTGGGACAGGCAGCAGCACCTAGAGGAGAGTGCGAGAGGAGGACCCTGGGACAGTCAGCAGCATCTAGAGGAGAGTGTGAGAGGAGGGCCCTGGGACAGGCAGTCAGCAGCACCTAGAGGAGAGTGTGAGAGGAGGGCCCTGGGACAGTCAGCAGCACCTAGAGGAGAGTGTGAGAGGAGGACCCTGGGACAGGCAGTCAGCAGCACCTAGAGGAGAGTGTGAGAGTAGGACCCTGGGACAGTCAGCAGCACCTAGAGGAGAGTGTGAGAGGAGGACCCTGGGACAGTCAGCAGCACCTAGAGGAGAGTGTGAGAGGAGGGCCCTGGGACAGTCAGCAGCACATGGAGGAGAGTGTGAGAGGAGGACCCTGGGACAGTCAGCAGCACCTAGAGGAGAGTGTGAGAGGAGGACCCTGGGACAGTCAGCAGCACCTAGAGGAGAGTGTGAGAGGAGGACCCTGGGACAGTCAGCAGCACCTAGAGGAGAGTGTGAGAGGAGGACCCTGGGACAGTCAGCAGCACCTAGAGGAGAGTGTGAGAGGAGGACCCTGGGACAGTCAGCAGCACCTAGAGGAGAGAGTGAGAGGAGGACCCTGGGACAGGCAGTCAGCAGCACCGAGAGAAGAGTGTGAGAGGAGGACCCTGGGACAGTCAGCAGCACCTAGAGGAGAGTGTGAGAGGAGGGCCGTGGGACAGTCAGCAGCACCTAGAGGAGAGTGTGAGAGGAGGACCCTGGGACAGTCAGCAGCACCTAGAGGAGAGTGTGAGAGGAGGACCCTGGGACAGTCAGCAGCACCTCGAGGAGAGTGTGAGAGGAGGACCCTGGGACAGTCAGCAGCACCTAGAGGAGAGTGTGAGAGGAGGACCCTGGGACAGTCAGCAGCACCTAGAGGAGAGTGTGAGAGGAGGACCCTGGGACAGTCAGCAGCACCTAGAGGAGAGAGTGAGAGGAGGACCCTGGGACAGACAGTCAGCAGCACCTAGAGGAGAGAGTGAGAGGAGGACCCTGGGACAGTCAGTCAGCAGCACCTAGAGGAGAGTGTGAGAGGAGGACCCTGGAACAGACAGCAGCACCTAGAGGAGAGAGTGAGAGGAGGGCCCTGGGACAGTCAGCAGCACCTAGAGGAGAGTGTGAGAGGAGGACCCTGGGACAGACAGTCAGCAGCACCTAGAGGAGAGGGTGAGAGGAGGACCCTGGGTCAGTCAGCAGCACCTAGAGGAGAGTGTGAGAGGAGGACCCTGGGACAGTCAGCAGCACCTAGAGGAGAGTGTGAGAGGAGGACACTGGGACAGGCAGTCAGCAGCACCTAGAGGAGAGTGTGAGAGGAGGACCCTGGGACAGTCAGCAGCACCTAGAGGAGAGTGTGAGAGGAGGACCCTGGGACAGTCAGCAGCACCTAGAGGAGAGTGAGAGAGGAGGACCCTGGGACAGTCAGCAGCACCTAGAGGAGAGTGTGAGAGGAGGACCCTGGGACAGGCAGTCAGCAGCACCTAGAGGAGAGTGTGAGAGGAGGACCCTGGGACAGTCAGCAGCACCTAGAGGAGAGTGTGAGAGGAGGACCCTGGGACAGTCAGCAGCACCTAGAGGAGAGTGTGAGAGGAGGACCCTGGGACAGGCAGTCAGCAGCACCTAGAGGAGAGTGTGAGAGGAGGACCCTGGGACAGTCAGCAGCACCTAGAGGAGAGTGTGAGAGGAGGACCCTGGGACAGTCAGCAGCACCTAGAGGAGAGTGTGAGAGGAGGACCCTGGGACAGTCAGCAGCACCTAGAGGAGAGAGTGAGAGGAGGACCCTGGGACAGACAGTCAGCAGCACCTAGAGGAGAGTGTGAGAGGAGGACCCTGGGACAGTCAGCAGCACCTAGAGGAGAGAGTGAGAGGAGGACCCTGGGACAGTCAGCAGCACCTAGAGGAGAGTGTGAGAGGAGGACCCTGGGACAGTCAGCAGCACCTAGAGGAGAGAGTGAGAGGAGGATCCTGGGACAGACAGTCAGCAGCACCTAGAGGAGAGTGTGAGAGGAGGGCCCTGGGACAGTCAGCAGCACCTAGAGGAGAGTGTGAGAGGAGGACCCTGGGACAGTCAGCAGCACCTAGAGGAGAGTGTGAGAGGAGGACCCTGGGACAGTCAGCAGCACCTAGAGGAGAGTGTGAGAGGAGGACCCTGGGACAGTCAGCAGCACCTAGAGGAGAGTGTGAGAGGAGGACCCTGGGACAGACAGTCAGCAGCACCTAGAGGAGAGTGTGAGAGGAGGGCCCTGGGACAGTCAGCAGCACCTAGAGGAGAGAGTGAGAGTAGGACCCCGGGACAGTCAGTCAGCAGCACCTAGAGGAGAGTGTGAAAGGAGGACCCTGGGACAGACAGCAGCACCTAGAGGAGAGAGTGAGAGGAGGGCCCTGGGACAGTCAGCAGCACCTAGAGGAGAGAGTGAGAGTAGGACCCCGGGACAGTCAGTCAGCAGCACCTAGAGGAGAGTGTGAAAGGAGGACCCTGGGACAGACAGCAGCACCTAGAGGAGAGAGTGAGAGGAGGGCCCTGGGACAGTCAGCAGCACCTAGAGGAGAGTGTGAGAGGAGGACCCTGGGACAGTCAGCAGCACCTAGAGGAGAGAGTGAGAGGAGGACCCTGGGACAGACAGTCAGCAGCACCTAGAGGAGAGAGTGAGAGGAGGACCCTGGGACAGTCAGTCAGCAGCACCTAGAGGAGAGTGTGAGAGGAGGACCCTGGGACAGACAGCAGCACCTAGAGGAGAGAGTGAGAGGAGGGCCCTGGGACAGTCAGCAGCACCTAGAGGAGAGTGTGAGAGGAGGACCCTGGGACAGTCAGCAGCACCTAGATGAGAGAGTGAGAGGAGGACCCTGGGACAGACAGTCAGCAGCACCTAGAGGAGAGAGTGAGAGGAGGACCCTGGGACAGTCAGTCAGCAGCACCTAGAGGAGAGTGTGAGAGGAGGACCCTGGGACAGTCAGCAGCACCTAGAGGAGAGAGTGAGAGGAGGATCCTGGGACAGACAGTCAGCAGCACCTAGAGGAGAGTGTGAGAGGAGGACCCTGGGACAGACAGTCAGCAGCACCTAGAGGAGAGTGTGAGAGGAGGACCCTGGGACAGTCAGCAGCGCCTAGAGGAGAGTGTGAGAGGAGGACCCTGGGACAGTCAGCAGCACCTAGAGGAGAGAGTGAGAGGAGGATCCTGGGACAGACAGTCAGCAGCACCTAGAGGAGAGTGTGAGAGGAGGACCCTGGGACAGTCAGCAGCACCTAGAGGAGAGTGTGAGAGGAGGACCCTGGGACAGTCAGCAGCACCTAGAGGAGAGTGTGAGAGGAGGACCCTGGGACAGTCAGCAGCACCTAGAGGAGAGTGTGAGAGGAGGACCCTGGGACAGACAGTCAGCAGCACCTAGAGGAGAGTGTGAGAGGAGGACCCTGGGACAGTCAGTCAGCAGCACCTAGAGGAGAGTGTGAGAGGAGGACCCTGGGACAGTCAGTCAGCAGCACCTAGAAGAGAGAGTGAGAGGAGGACCCTGGGACAGTCAGCAGCACCTAGAGGAGAGTGTGAGAGGAGGACCCTGGGACAGTCAGCAGCACCTAGAGGAGAGTGTGAGAGGAGGACCCTGGGACAGTCAGCAGCACCTAGAGGAGAGTGTGAGAGGAGGACCCTGGGACAGACAGTCAGCAGCACCTAGAGGAGAGTGTGAGAGGAGGTCCCTGGGACAGTCAGTCAGCAGCACCTAGAGGAGAGTGTGAGAGGAGGACCCTGGGACAGTCAGTCAGCAGCACCTAGAAGAGAGAGTGAGAGGAGGACCCTGGGACAGTCAGCAGCACCTAGAGGAGAGTGTGAGAGGAGGACCCTGGGACAGTCAGCAGCACCTAGAGGAGAGTGTGAGAGGAGGACCCTGGGACAGTCAGCAGCACCTAGAGGAGAGTGTGAGAGGAGGACCCTGGGACGGTCAGCAGCACCTAGAGGAGAGTGTGAGAGGAGGACCCTGGGACAGTCAGCAGCACCTAGAGGAGAGTGTGAGAGGAGGACGCTGGGACAGTCAGCAGCACCTAGAGGAGAGTGTGAGAGGAGGACCCTGGGACAGTCAGCAGCACCTAGAGGAGAGTGTGAGAGGAGGACCCTGGGACAGACAGTCAGCAGCACCTAGAGGAGAGAGTGAGAGGAGGACCCTGGGACAGTCAGCAGCACCTAGAGGAGAGAGTGAGAGGAGGACCCTGGGACAGTCAGCAGCACCTAGAGGAGAGTGTGAGAGGAGGACCCTGGGACAGTCAGCAGCACCTAGAGGAGAGTGTGAGAGGAGGAATCCCTGGGACAAGCAGTCAGCAGCACCTAGAGGAGAGAGTGAGAGGAGCTCCCTGGGACAAGCAGTCAGCAGCACCTAGAGGAGAGTGTGAGAGGAGGAATCCCTGGGACAAGCAGTCAGCAGCACCTAGAGGAGAGTGTGAGAGGAGGAATCCCTGGGACAAGCAGTCAGCAGCACCTAGAGGAGAGTGTGAGAGGAGGATCCTGGGACAGTCAGCAGCACCTAGAGGTGAGTGTGAGGGGTGGACCCTGGGACAGTCAGCAGCACCTAGAGGAGACTGTGAGAGGTGGACCCTGGGACAGACAGTCAGCAGCACCTAGAGGAGAATGTGAGAGGAGGACCCTGGGACAGTCAGCAGCACCTAGAGGAGAGTGTGAGAGGAGGACCCTGGGACAGTCAGCAGCACCTAGAGGAGAGTGTGAGAGGAGGACCCTGGGACAAGCAGTCAGCAGCATCTAGAACAGAGTGTGAGGGGAGGACCCTGTGACAGTGAGCAGCACCTAGAGGAGAGTGTGAGAGGAGGACTCTGGGACAGGGAGCAGCACCTAGAGGAGAGTGTGAGAGGAGGACCCTGGGACAGACAGTCAGCAGCACCTAGAGGAGAGTGTGAGAGGAGGATCCTGGGACAGACAGTCAGCAGCACCTAGAGGAGAGTGTGAGAGGAGGACCCTGGGACAGTCAGCAGCACCTAGAGGAGAGTATGAGAGGAGGACCCTGGGACAGACAGTCAGCAGCACCTAGAGGAGAGAGCGAGAGGAGTACCCTGGGACAGTCAGCAGCACCTAGAGGAGAGTGTGAGAGGAGGACCCTGGGACAGGCAGTCAGCAGCACCTAGTGGAGAGTGTGAGAGGAGGACTCTGGGACAGTCAGTCAGCACCTAGAGGAGAGTGTGAGAGGAGGACCCTGGGACAGGTTGTCAGCAGCACCTAGAGGAGAGTGTGAGAGGAGGAATCCCTGGGACAAGCAGTCAGCAGCACCTAGAGGAGAGTGTGAGAGGAGGATCCTGGGACAGTCAGCAGCACCTAGAGGTGAGTGTGAGGGGAGGACCCTGGGACAGTCAGCAGCACCTAGAGGAGAGTGTGAGAGGAGGACCCTGGGACAGTCAGCAGCTCCTAGAGGAGAGTGTGAGAGGAGGACCCTGGGACAGTCAGCAGCACCTAGAGGAGAGTGTGAGAGGAGGACCCTGGGACAAGCAGTCAGCAGCATCTAGAACAGAGTGTGAGGGGAGGACCCTGTGACAGTGAGCAGCACCTAGAGGAGAGTATGAGAGGCGGACTCTGGGACAGGGAGCAGCACCTAGAGGAGAGTGTGAGAGGAGGACCCTGGGACAGTCAGCAGCACCTAGAGGAGAGTGTGAGAGGAGGATCCTGGGACAGACAGTCAGCAGCACCTAGAGGAGAGTGTGAGAGGAGGACCGAGGGACAGTCAGCAGCACCTAGAGGAGAGTGTGAGAGGAGGACCCTGGGACAGTCAGTCAGCAGCACCTAGAGGAGAATGTGAGAGGAGGACCCTGGGACAGACAGTCAGCAGCACCTAGAGGAGAGTGTGAGAGGAGGAATCCCTGGGAGAAGCAGTCAGCAGCACCTAGAGGAGAGTGTGAGAGGAGGACCCTGGGACAGTCAGCAGCACCTAGAGGAGAGTGCGAGAGGAGGACCCTGGGACAGTCAGCAGCACCTAGAGGAGAGTGTGAGAGGAGGACCCTGGGACAGACAGTCAGCAGCACCTAGAGGAGAGTGTGAGAGGAGGACTCTGGGACAGTCAGTCAGCACCTAGAGGAGAGTGTGAGAGGAGGACCCTGGGACAGGTTGTCAGCAGCACCTAGAGGAGAGTGTGAGAGGAGGACCCTGGGACAGTCAGCAGCACCTAGAGGAGAGTGTGAGAGGAGGGCCCTGGGACAGTCAGTCAGCAGCACCTAGAGGAGAGTGTGAGAGGAGGACCCTGGGACAGTCAGTCAGCAGCACCTAGAGGAGAGTGTGAGAGGAGGACCCTGGGACAGACAGTTAGCAGCACCTAGAGGAGAGTGTGAGAGGAGGACCCTGGGACAGTCAGCAGCACCTAGAGGAGAGTGTGAGAGGAGGACCCTGGGCTAGGCAGTCAGCAGCACCTAGAGGACAGTGTGAGAGGACGACCCTGGGACAGACAGTCAGCAGCACCTAGAGGAGAGTGTGAGAGGAGGACCCTGGGACAGGCAGTTAGCACCTAGAGGAGAGTGTGAGAGGAGGACCCTGGGACAGACAGTCAGCAGCACGTAGAGGAGAGAGCGAGAGGAGGACCCTGGGACAGTCAGCAGCACCTAGTGGAGAGTGTGAGAGGAGGACCCTGGGATAGGCAGTCAGCAGCACCTAGAGGACAGTGTGAGAGGAGGACCCTGGGACAGTCAGCAGCACCTAGAGGAGAGTGTGAGAGGAGGACCCTGGGACAGTCAGCAGCACCTAGAGGAGAGTGTGAGAGGAGGACCCTGGGACAGTCAGCAGCACCTAGAGGAGAGTGTGAGAGGAGGACCCTGGGACAGTCAGCAGCACCTAGAGGAGAGTGTGAGAGGAGGACCCTGGGATAGTCAGCAGCACCTAGAGGAGAGTGTGAGAGGAGGACCCTGGGACAGTCAGCAGCACCTAGAGGAGAGTGTGAGAGGAGGACCCTGGGACAGGCAGTCAGCAGCACCTAGAGGAGAGTGTGAGAGGAGGACCCTGGGACAGTCAGCAGCACCTAGAGGAGAGTGTGAGAGGAGGACCCTGGGACAGTGAGCAGCACCTAGAGGAGAGTGTGAGAGGAGGACCCTGGGACAGGCAGTCAGCAGCACCTAGAGGAGAGTGTGAGAGGAGGACCCTGGGACAGTCAGCAGCACCTAGAGGAGAGTGTGAGAGGAGGACCCTGGGACAGTCAGCAGCACCTAGAGGAGAGTGTGAGAGGAGGACCCTGGGACAGTCAGCAGCACCTAGAGGAGAGAGTGAGAGGAGGACCCTGGGACAGACAGTCAGCAGCACCTAGAGGAGAGTGTGAGAGGAGGACCCTGGGACAGTCAGCAGCACCTAGAGGAGAGAGTGAGAGGAGGACCCTGGGACAGTCAGCAGCACCTAGAGGAGAGTGTGAGAGGAGGACCCTGGGACAGTCAGCAGCACCTAGAGGAGACAGTGAGAGGAGGATCCTGGGACAGACAGTCAGCAGCACCTAGAGGGGAGTGTGAGAGGAGGGCCCTGGGACAGTCAGCAGCACCTAGAGGAGAGTGTGAGAGGAGGACCCTGGGACAGTCAGCAGCACCTAGAGGAGAGTGTGAGAGGAGGACCCTGGGACAGTCAGCAGCACCTGGAGGAGAGTGTGAGAGGAGGACCCTGGGACAGTCAGCAGCACCTAGAGGAGAGTGTGAGAGGAGGACCCTGGGACAGACAGTCAGCATCACCTAGAGGAGAGTGTGAGAGGAGGACCCTGGGACAGACAGTTAGCAGCACCTAGAGGAGAGTGTTAGAGGAAGACCCTGGGACAGTCAGTCAGCAGCACCGAGAGGAGAGTGTGAGAGGAGGACCCTGGGACAGTCAGTCAGCAGCACCTAGAGGAGAGAGTGAGAGGAGGACCCTGGGACAGTCAGCAGCACCTAGAGGAGAGTGTGAGAGGAGGACCCTGGGACAGTCAGCAGCACCTAGAGGAGAGTGTGAGAGGAGGATCCTGGGACAGTCAGCAGCACCTAGAGGAGAGTGTGAGAGGAGGACCCTGGGACAGTCAGCAGCACCTAGAGGAGAGTGTGAGAGGAGGATCCTGGGACAGTCAGCAGCACCTAGAGGAGAGTGTGAGAGGAGGACCCTGGGACAGTCAGCAGCACCTAGAGGAGAGTGTGAGAGGAGGACCCTGGGACAGACAGTCAGCAGCACCTAGAGGAGAGTGTGAGAGGAGGGCCCTGGGACAGTCAGCAGCACCTAGAGGAGAGAGTGAGAGTAGGACCCCGGGACAGTCAGTCAGCAGCACCTAGAGGAGAGTGTGAAAGGAGGACCCTGGGACAGACAGCAGCACCTAGAGGAGAGAGTGAGAGGAGGGCCCTGGGACAGTCAGCAGCACCTAGAGGAGAGAGTGAGAGTAGGACCCCGGGACAGTCAGTCAGCAGCACCTAGAGGCGAGTGTGAAAGGAGGACCCTGGGACAGACAGCAGCACCTAGAGGAGAGAGTGAGAGGAGGGCCCTGGGACAGTCAGCAGCACCTAGAGGAGAGTGTGAGAGGAGGACCCTGGGACAGTCAGCAGCACCTAGAGGAGAGTGTGAGAGGAGGACCCTGGGACAGTCAGCAGCACCTAGAGGAGAGAGTGAGAGGAGGACCCTGGGACAGACAGTCAGCAGCACCTAGAGGAGAGAGTGAGAGGAGGACCCTGGGACAGTCAGTCAGCAGCACCTAGAGGAGAGTGTGAGAGGAGGACCCTGGGACAGACAGCAGCACCTAGAGGAGAGAGTGAGAGGAGGGCCCTGGGACAGTCAGCAGCACCTAGAGGAGAGTGTGAGAGGAGGACCCTGGGACAGGCAGTCAGCAGCACCTAGAGGAGAGTGTGAGAGGAGGACCCTGGGACAGTCAGCAGCACCTAGAGGAGAGAGTGAGAGGAGGATCCTGGGACAGACAGTCAGCAGCACCTAGAGGAGAGTGTGAGAGGAGGACCCTGGGACAGGCAGTCAGCAGCACCTAGAGGAGAGTGTGAGAGGAGGACCCTGGGACAGTCAGCAGCACCTAGAGGAGAGTGTGAGAGGAGGACCCTGGGACAGTCAGCAGCACCTAGAGGAGAGAGTGAGAGGAGGATCCTGGGACAAACAGTCAGCAGCACCTAGAGGAGAGTGTGAGAGGAGGACCCTGGGACAGTCAGCAGCACCTAGAGGAGAGTGTGAGAGGAGGACCCTGGGACAGTCAGCAGCACCTAGAGGAGAGTGTGAGAGGAGGACCCTGGGACAGTCAGCAGCACCTAGAGGAGAGCGTGAGAGGAGGACCCTGGGACAGTCAGCAGCACCTAGAGGAGAGTGTGAGAGGAGGACCCTGGGACAGACAGTCAGCAGCACCTAGAGGAGAGTGTGAGAGGAGGACCCTGGGACAGACAGTCAGCAGCACCTAGAGGAGAGTGTGAGAGGAGGACCCTGGGACAGTCAGTCAGCAGCACCTAGAGGAGAGTGTGAGAGGAGGACCCTGGGACAGTCAGTCAGCAGCACCTAGAAGAGAGAGTGAGAGGAGGACCCTGGGACAGTCAGCAGCACCTAGAGGAGAGTGTGAGAGGAGGACCCTGGGACAGTCAGCAGCACCTAGAGGAGAGTGTGAGAGGAGGACCCTGGGACAGTCAGCAGCACCTAGAGGAGAGTGTGAGAGGAGGACCCTGGGACAGACAGTCAGCAGCACCTAGAGGAGAGTGTGAGAGGAGGACCCTGGGACAGTCAGTCAGCAGCACCTAGAGGAGAGTGTGAGAGGAAGACCCTGGGACAGTCAGTCAGCAGCACCTAGAAGAGAGAGTGAGAGGAGGACCCTGGGACAGTCAGCAGCACCTAGAGGAGAGTGTGAGAGGAGGACCCTGGGACAGTCAGCAGCACCTAGAGGAGAGTGTGAGAGGAGGACCCTGGGACAGTCAGCAGCACCTAGAGGAGAGTGTGAGAGGAGGACCCTGGGACGGTCAGCAGCACCTAGAGGAGAGTGTGAGAGGAGGACCCTGGGACAGTCAGCAGCACCTAGAGGAGAGTGTGAGAGGAGGACGCTGGGACAGTCAGCAGCACCTAGAGGAGAGTGTGAGAGGAGGACCCTGGGACAGTCAGCAGCACCTAGAGGAGAGTGTGAGAGGAGGACCCTGGGACAGACAGTCAGCAGCACCTAGAGGAGAGAGTGAGAGGATGACCCTGGGACAGTCAGCAGCACCTAGAGGAGAGAGTGAGAGGAGGACCCTGGGACAGTCAGCAGCACCTAGAGGAGAGTGTGAGAGGAGGACCCTGGGACAGTCAGCAGCACCTAGAGGAGAGTGTGAGAGGAGGAATCCCTGGGACAAGCAGTCAGCAGCACCTAGAGGAGAGAGTGAGAGGAGCTCCCTGGGACAAGCAGTCAGCAGCACCTAGAGGAGAGTGTGAGAGGAGGAATCCCTGGGACAAGCAGTCAGCAGCACCTAGAGGAGAGTGTGAGAGGAGGAATCCCTGGGACAAGCAGTCAGCAGCACCTAGAGGAGAGTGTGAGAGGAGGATCCTGGGACAGTCAGCAGCACCTAGAGGTGAGTGTGAGGGGAGGACCCTGGGACAGTCAGCAGCACCTAGAGGAGACTGTGAGAGGTGTACCCTGGGACAGACAGTCAGCAGCACCTAGAGGAGAATGTGAGAGGAGGACCCTGGGACAGTCAGCAGCACCTAGAGGAGAGTGTGAGAGGAGGACCCTGGGACAGTCAGCAGCACCTAGAGGAGAGTGTGAGAGGAGGACCCTGGGACAAGCAGTCAGCAGCATCTAGAACAGAGTGTGAGGGGAGGACCCTGTGACAGTGAGCAGCACCTAGAGGAGAGTGTGAGAGGAGGACTCTGGGACAGGGAGCAGCACCTAGAGGAGAGTGTGAGAGGAGGACCCTGGGACAGACAGTCAGCAGCACCTAGAGGAGAGTGTGAGAGGAGGATCCTGGGACAGACAGTCAGCAGCACCTAGAGGAGAGTGTGAGAGGAGGACCCTGGGACAGTCAGCAGCACCTAGAGGAGAGTATGAGAGGAGGACCCTGGGACAGACAGTCAGCAGCACCTAGAGGAGAGAGCGAGAGGAGTACCCTGGGACAGTCAGCAGCACCTAGAGGAGAGTGTGAGAGGAGGACCCTGGGACAGGCAGTCAGCAGCACCTATTGGAGAGTGTGAGAGGAGGACTCTGGGACAGTCAGTCAGCACCTAGAGGAGAGTGTGAGAGGAGGACCCTGGGACAGGTTGTCAGCAGCACCTAGAGGAGAGTGTGAGAGGAGGAATCCCTGGGACAAGCAGTCAGCAGCACCTAGAGGAGAGTGTGAGAGGAGGATCCTGGGACAGTCAGCAGCACCTAGAGGTGAGTGTGAGGGGAGGACCCTGGGACAGTCAGCAGCACCTAGAGGAGAGTGTGAGAGGAGGACCCTGGGACAGTCAGCAGCTCCTAGAGGAGAGTGTGAGAGGAGGACCCTGGGACAGTCAGCAGCACCTAGAGGAGAGTGTGAGAGGAGGACCCTGGGACAAGCAGTCAGCAGCATCTAGAACAGAGTGTGAGGGGAGGACCCTGTGACAGTGAGCAGCACCTAGAGGAGAGTGTGAGAGGAGGACTCTGGGACAGGGAGCAGCACCTAGAGGAGAGTGTGAGAGGAGGACCCTGGGACAGTCAGCAGCACCTAGAGGAGAGTGTGAGAGGAGGACCCTGGGACAGACAGTCAGCAGCACCTAGAGGAGAGTGTGAGAGGAGGATCCTGGGACAGACAGTCAGCAGCACCTAGAGGAGAGTGTGAGAGGAGGACCGAGGGACAGTCAGCAGCACCTAGAGGAGAGTGTGAGAGGAGGACCCTGGGACAGTCAGTCAGCAGCACCTAGAGGAGAATGTGAGAGGAGGACCCTGGGACAGACAGTCAGCAGCACCTAGAGGAGAGTGTGAGAGGAGGAATCCCTGGGAGAAGCAGTCAGCAGCACCTAGAGGAGAGTGTGAGAGGAGGACCCTGGGACAGTCAGCAGCACCTAGAGGAGAGTGTGAGAGGAGGACCCTGGGACATTCAGCAGCACCTAGAGGAGAGTGTGAGAGGAGGACCCTGGGACAGTCAGCAGCACCTAGAGGAGAGTGTGAGAGGAGGACCCTGGGACAGACAGTCAGCAGCACCTAGAGGAGAGAGCGAGAGGAGTACCCTGGGACAGTCAGCAGCACCTAGAGGAGAGTGCGAGAGGAGGACCCTGGGACAGACAGTCAGCAGCACCTAGAGGAGAGTGTGAGAGGAGGACTCTGGGACAGTCAGTCAGCACCTAGAGGAGAGTGTGAGAGGAGGACCCTGGGACAGGTTGTCAGCAGCACCTAGAGGAGAGTGTGAGAGGAGGACCCTGGGACAGTCAGCAGCACCTAGAGGAGAGTGTGAGAGGAGGGCCCTGGGACAGTCAGTCAGCAGCACCTAGAGGAGAGAGTGAGAGGAGGACCCTGGGACAGTCAGTCAGCAGCACCTAGAGGAGAGTGTGAGAGGAGGACCCTGGGACAGACAGTTAGCAGCACCTAGAGGAGAGTGTGAGAGGAGGACCCTGGGACAGTCAGCAGCACCGAGAGGAGAGTGTGAGAGGAGGACCCTGGGCTAGGCAGTCAGCAGCACCTAGAGGACAGTGTGAGAGGACGACCCTGGGACAGACAGTCAGCAGCACCTAGAGGAGAGTGTGAGAGGAGGACCCTGGGACAGTCAGTCAGCACCTAGAGGAGAGTGTGAGAGGAGGACCCTGGGACAGACAGTCAGCAGCACGTAGAGGAGAGAGCGAGAGGAGGACCCTGGGACAGTCAGCAGCACCTAGTGGAGAGTGTGAGAGGAGGACCCTGGGATAGGCAGTCAGCAGCACCTAGAGGATAGTGTGAGAGGAGGACCCTGGGACAGTCAGCAGCACCTAGAGGAGAGTGTGAGAGGAGGACCCTGGGACAGTCAGCAGCACCTAGAGGAGAGTGTGAGAGGAGGACCCTGGGACAGTCAGCAGCACCTAGAGGAGAGTGTGAGAGGAGGACCCTGGGACAGTCAGCAGCACCTAGAGGAGAGTGTGAGAGGAGGACCCTGGGATAGTCAGCAGCACCTAGAGGAGAGTGTGAGAGGAGGACCCTGGGACAGTCAGCAGCACCTAGAGGAGAGTGTGAGAGGAGGACCCTGGGACAGTCAGCAGCACCTAGAGGAGCTTGTGAGAGGAGGACCCTGGGACAGTCAGCAGCACCTAGAGGAGAGTGTGAGAGGAGGACCCTGGGACAGTCAGCAGCACCTAGAGGAGAGTGTGAGAGGAGGACCCTGGGACAGTCAGCAGCACCTAGAGGAGAGTGTGAGAGGAGGACCCTGGGACAGTCAGCAGCACCTAGAGGAGAGAGTGAGAGGAGGACCCTGGGACAGTCAGCAGCACCTAGAGGAGAGAGTGAGAGGAGGACCCTGGGACAGTCAGTCAGCAGCACCTAGAGGAGAGTGTGAGAGGAGGACCCTGGGACAGACAGCAGCACCTAGAGGAGAGTGTGAGAGGAGGGCCTTGGGACAGTCAGCAGCACCTAGAGGAGAGTGTGAGAGGAGGACCCTGGGACAGACAGTCAGCAGCACCTAGAGGAGAGTGTGAGAGGAGGACCCTGGGACAGTCAGTCAGCAGCACCTAGAGGAGAGTGTGAGAGGAGGACCCTGGGACAGTCAGCAGCACCTAGAGGAGAGTGTGAGAGGAGGACCCTGGGCTAGGCAGTCAGCAGCACCTAGAGGACAGTGTGAGAGGACGACCCTGGGACAGACAGTCAGCAGCACCTAGAGGAGAGTGTGAGAGGAGGACCCTGGGACAGGCAGTTAGCACCTAGAGGAGAGTGTGAGAGGAGGACCCTGGGACAGACAGTCAGCAGCACGTAGAGGAGAGAGCGAGAGGAGGACCCTGGGACAGTCAGCAGCACCTAGTGGAGAGTGTGAGAGGAGGACCCTGGGATAGGCAGTCAGCAGCACCTAGAGGACAGTGTGAGAGGAGGACCCTGGGACAGTCAGCAGCACCTAGAGGAGATTGTGAGAGGAGGACCCTGGGACAGTCAGCAGCACCTAGAGGAGAGTGTGAGAGGAGGACCCTGGGACAGTCAGCAGCACCTAGAGGAGAGTGTGAGAGGAAGACCCTGGGACAGTCAGTCAGCAGCACCTAGAAGAGAGAGTGAGAGGAGGACCCTGGGACAGTCAGCAGCACCTAGAGGAGAGTGTGAGAGGAGGACCCTGGGACAGTCAGCAGCACCTAGAGGAGAGTGTGAGAGGAGGACCCTGGGACAGTCAGCAGCACCTAGAGGAGAGTGTGAGAGGAGGACCCTGGGACGGTCAGCAGCACCTAGAGGAGAGTGTGAGAGGAGGACCCTGGGACAGTCAGCAGCACCTAGAGGAGAGTGTGAGAGGAGGACGCTGGGACAGTCAGCAGCACCTAGAGGAGAGTGTGAGAGGAGGACCCTGGGACAGTCAGCAGCACCTAGAGGAGAGTGTGAGAGGAGGACCCTGGGACAGACAGTCAGCAGCACCTAGAGGAGAGAGTGAGAGGATGACCCTGGGACAGTCAGCAGCACCTAGAGGAGAGAGTGAGAGGAGGACCCTGGGACAGTCAGCAGCACCTAGAGGAGAGTGTGAGAGGAGGACCCTGGGACAGTCAGCAGCACCTAGAGGAGAGTGTGAGAGGAGGAATCCCTGGGACAAGCAGTCAGCAGCACCTAGAGGAGAGAGTGAGAGGAGCTCCCTGGGACAAGCAGTCAGCAGCACCTAGAGGAGAGTGTGAGAGGAGGAATCCCTGGGACAAGCAGTCAGCAGCACCTAGAGGAGAGTGTGAGAGGAGGAATCCCTGGGACAAGCAGTCAGCAGCACCTAGAGGAGAGTGTGAGAGGAGGATCCTGGGACAGTCAGCAGCACCTAGAGGTGAGTGTGAGGGGAGGACCCTGGGACAGTCAGCAGCACCTAGAGGAGACTGTGAGAGGTGGACCCTGGGACAGACAGTCAGCAGCACCTAGAGGAGAATGTGAGAGGAGGACCCTGGGACAGTCAGCAGCACCTAGAGGAGAGTGTGAGAGGAGGACCCTGGGACAGTCAGCAGCACCTAGAGGAGAGTGTGAGAGGAGGACCCTGGGACAAGCAGTCAGCAGCATCTAGAACAGAGTGTGAGGGGAGGACCCTGTGACAGTGAGCAGCACCTAGAGGAGAGTGTGAGAGGAGGACTCTGGGACAGGGAGCAGCACCTAGAGGAGAGTGTGAGAGGAGGACCCTGGGACAGACAGTCAGCAGCACCTAGAGGAGAGTGTGAGAGGAGGATCCTGGGACAGACAGTCAGCAGCACCTAGAGGAGAGTGTGAGAGGAGGACCCTGGGACAGTCAGCAGCACCTAGAGGAGAGTGTGAGAGGAGGACCCTGGGACAGACAGTCAGCAGCACCTAGAGGAGAGAGCGAGAGGAGTACCCTGGGACAGTCAGCAGCACCTAGAGGAGAGTGTGAGAGGAGGACCCTGGGACAGGCAGTCAGCAGCACCTAGTGGAGAGTGTGAGAGGAGGACTCTGGGACAGTCAGTCAGCACCTAGAGGAGAGTGTGAGAGGAGGACCCTGGGACAGGTTGTCAGCAGCACCTAGAGGAGAGTGTGAGAGGAGGAATCCCTGGGACAACCAGTCAGCAGCACCTAGAGGAGAGTGTGAGAGGAGGATCCTGGGACAGTCAGCAGCACCTAGAGGTGAGTGTGAGGGGAGGACCCTGGGACAGTCAGCAGCACCTAGAGGAGAGTGTGAGAGGAGGACCCTGGGACAGTCAGCAGCTCCTAGAGGAGAGTGTGAGAGGAGGACCCTGGGACAGTCAGCAGCACCTAGAGGAGAGTGTGAGAGGAGGACCCTGGGACAAGCAGTCAGCAGCATCTAGAACAGAGTGTGAGGGGAGGACCCTGTGACAGTGAGCAGCACCTAGAGGAGAGTGTGAGAGGAGGACTCTGGGACAGGGAGCAGCACCTAGAGGAGAGTGTGAGAGGAGGACCCTGGGACAGACAGTCAGCAGCACCTAGAGGAGAGTGTGAGAGGAGGATCCTGGGACAGACAGTCAGCAGCACCTAGAGGAGAGTGTGAGAGGAGGACCGAGGGACAGTCAGCAGCACCTAGAGGAGAGTGTGAGAGGAGGACCCTGGGACAGTCAGTCAGCAGCACCTAGAGGAGAATGTGAGAGGAGGACCCTGGGACAGACAGTCAGCAGCACCTAGAGGAGAGTGTGAGAGGAGGAATCCCTGGGAGAAGCAGTCAGCAGCACCTAGAGGAGAGTGTGAGAGGAGGACCCTGGGACAGTCAGCAGCACCTAGAGGAGAGTGTGAGAGGAGGACCCTGGGACATTCAGCAGCACCTAGAGGAGAGTGTGAGAGGAGGACCCTGGGACAGTCAGCAGCACCTAGAGGAGAGTGTGAGAGGAGGACCCTGGGACAGACAGTCAGCAGCACCTAGAGGAGAGAGCGAGAGGAGTACCCTGGGACAGTCAGCAGCACCTAGAGGAGAGTGCGAGAGGAGGACCCTGGGACAGTCAGCAGCACCTAGAGGAGAGTGTGAGAGGAGGACCCTGGGACAGACAGTCAGCAGCACCTAGAGGAGAGTGTGAGAGGAGGACTCTGGGACAGTCAGTCAGCACCTAGAGGAGAGTGTGAGAGGAGGACCCTGGGACAGGTTGTCAGCAGCACCTAGAGGAGAGTGTGAGAGGAGGACCCTGGGACAGTCAGCAGCACCTAGAGGAGAGTGTGAGAGGAGGGCCCTGGGACAGTCAGTCAGCAGCACCTAGAGGAGAGAGTGAGAGGAGGACCCTGGGACAGTCAGTCAGCAGCACCTAGAGGAGAGTGTGAGAGGAGGACCCTGCGACAGGCAGCAGCACCTAGAGGAGAGTCTGAGAGGAGGACCCTGGGACAGACAGCAGCACCTAGAGGAGAGTGTGAGAGGAGGACCCTGGGCTAGGCAGTCAGCAGCACCTAGAGGACAGTGTGAGAGGACGACCCTGGGACAGACAGTCAGCAGCACCTAGAGGAGAGTGTGAGAGGAGGACCCTGGGACAGGCAGTTAGCACCTAGAGGAGAGTGTGAGAGGAGGACCCTGGGACAGACAGTCAGCAGCACGTAGAGGAGAGAGCGAGAGGAGGACCCTGGGACAGTCAGCAGCACCTAGTGGAGAGTGTGAGAGGAGGACCCTGGGATAGGCAGTCAGCAGCACCTAGAGGAGAGTGTGAGAGGAGGACCCTGGGACAGTCAGCAGCACCTAGAGGAGAGTGTGAGAGGAGGACCCTGGGACAGTCAGCAGCACCTAGAGGAGAGTGTGAGAGGAGGACCCTGGGACAGTCAGCAGCACCTAGAGGAGAGTGTGAGAGGAGGACCCTGGGACAGTCAGCAGCACCTAGAGGAGAGTGTGAGAGGAGGACCCTGGGATAGTCAGCAGCACCTAGAGGAGAGTGTGAGAGGAGGACCCTGGGACAGTCAGCAGCACCTAGAGGAGAGTGTGAGAGGAGGACCCTGGGACAGTCAGCAGCACCTAGAGGAGATTGTGAGAGGAGGACCCTGGGACAGTCAGCAGCACCTAGAGGAGAGTGTGAGAGGAGGACCCTGGGACAGTCAGCAGCACCTAGAGGAGAGTGTGAGAGGAGGACCCTGGGACAGTCAGCAGCACCTAGAGGAGAGTGTGAGAGGAGGACCCTGGGACAGTCAGCAGCACCTAGAGGAGAGAGTGAGAGGAGGACCCTGGGACAGTCAGCAGCACCTAGAGGAGAGAGTGAGAGGAGGACCCTGGGACAGTCAGTCAGCAGCACCTAGAGGAGAGTGTGAGAGGAGGACCCTGGGACAGACAGCAGCACCTAGAGGAGAGTGTGAGAGGAGGGCCTTGGGACAGTCAGCAGCACCTAGAGGAGAGTGTGAGAGGAGGACCCTGGGACAGACAGTCAGCAGCACCTAGAGGAGAGTGTGAGAGGAGGACCCTGGGACAGTCAGTCAGCAGCACCTAGAGGAGAGTGTGAGAGGAGGACCCTGGGACAGTCAGCAGCACCGAGAGGAGAGTGTGAGAGGAGGACCCTGGGATAGGCAGTCAGCAGCACCTAGAGGACAGTGTGAGAGGAGGACCCTGGGACAGACAGTCAGCAGCACCTAGAGGAGAGTGTGAGAGGAGGACCCTGGGACAGGCAGTTAGCACCTAGAGGAGAGTGTGAGAGGAGGACCCTGGGACAGACAGTCAGCAGCACGTAGAGGAGAGAGCGAGAGGAGGACCCTGGGACAGTCAGCAGCACCTAGTGGAGAGTGTGAGAGGAGGACCCTGGGATAGGCAGTCAGCAGCACCTAGAGGACAGTGTGAGAGGAGGACCCTGGGACAGTCAGCAGCACCTAGAGGAGATTGTGAGAGGAGGACCCTGGGACAGTCAGCAGCACCTAGAGGAGAGTGTGAGAGGAGGACCCTGGGACAGTCAGCAGCACCTAGAGGAGAGTGTGAGAGGAGGACCCTGGGACAGTCAGCAGCACCTAGAGGAGAGTGTGAGAGGAGGACCCTGGGATAGTCAGCAGCACCTAGAGGAGAGTGTGAGAGGAGGACCCTGGGACAGTCAGCAGCACCTAGAGGAGAGTGTGAGAGGAGGACCCTGGGACAGTCAGCAGCACCTAGAGGAGATTGTGAGATGAGGACCCTGGGACAGTCAGCAGCACCTAGAGGAGAGTGTGAGAGGAGGACCCTGGGACAGTCAGCAGCACCTAGAGGAGAGTGTGAGAGGAGGACCCTGGGACAGTCAGCAGCACCTAGAGGAGAGTGTGAGAGGAGGACCCTGGGACAGTCAGCAGCACCTAGAGGAGAGAGTGAGAGGAGGACCCTGGGACAGTCAGCAGCACCTAGAGGAGAGAGTGAGAGGAGGACCCTGGGACAGTCAGTCAGCAGCACCTAGAGGAGAGTGTGAGAGGAGGACCCTGGGACAGAAAGCAGCACCTAGAGGAGAGTGTGAGAGGAGGACCCTGGGACAGACAGCAGCACCTAGAGGAGAGTGTGAGAGGAGGACCCTGGGACAGTCAGCAGCACCTAGAGGAGAGAGTGAGAGGAGGACCCTGGGACAAGCAGTCAGCAGCATCTAGAACAGAGTGTGAGGGGAGGACCCTGTGACAGTGAGCAGCACCTAGAGGAGAGTGTGAGAGGAGGACTCTGGGACAGGGAGCAGCACCTAGAGGAGAGTGTGAGAGGAGGACCCTGGGACAGTCAGCAGCACCTAGAGGAGAGTGTGAGAGGAGGACCCTGGGACAGACAGTCAGCAGCACCTAGAGGAGAGTGTGAGAGGAGGATCCTGGGACAGACAGTCAGCAGCACCTAGAGGAGAGTGTGAGAGGAGGACCGAGGGACAGTCAGCAGCACCTAGAGGAGAGTGTGAGAGGAGGACCCTGGGACAGTCAGTCAGCAGCACCTAGAGGAGAATGTGAGAGGAGGACCCTGGGACAGACAGTCAGCAGCACCTAGAGGAGAGTGTGAGAGGAGGAATCCCTGGGAGAAGCAGTCAGCAGCACCTAGAGGAGAGTGTGAGAGGAGGACCCTGGGACAGTCAGCAGCACCTAGAGGAGAGTGTGAGAGGAGGACCCTGGGACATTCAGCAGCACCTAGAGGAGAGTGTGAGAGGAGGACCCTGGGACAGTCAGCAGCACCTAGAGGAGAGTGTGAGAGGAGGACCCTGGGACAGACAGTCAGCAGCACCTAGAGGAGAGAGCGAGAGGAGTACCCTGGGACAGTCAGCAGCACCTAGAGGAGAGTGCGAGAGGAGGACCCTGGGACAGTCAGCAGCACCTAGAGGAGAGTGTGAGAGGAGGACCCTGGGACAGACAGTCAGCAGCACCTAGAGGAGAGTGTGAGAGGAGGACCCTGGGACTGTCAGCAGCACCTAGAGGAGAGTGTGAGAGGAGGACTCTGGGACAGTCAGTCAGCACCTAGAGGAGAGTGTGAGAGGAGGACCCTGGGACAGGTTGTCAGCAGCACCTAGAGGAGAGTGTGAGAGGAGGACCCTGGGACAGTCAGCAGCACCTAGAGGAGAGTGTGAGAGGAGGGCCCTGGGACAGTCAGTCAGCAGCACCTAGAGGAGAGTGTGAGAGGAGGACCCTGGGACAGTCAGTCAGCAGCACCTAGAGGAGAGTGTGAGAGGAGGACCCTGGGACAGACAGTTAGCAGCACCTAGAGGAGAGTGTGAGAGGAGGACCCTGGGACAGTCAGCAGCACCTAGTGGAGAGTGTGAGAGGAGGACCCTGGGATAGGCAGTCAGCAGCACCTAGAGGACAGTGTGAGAGGAGGACCCTGGGACAGACAGTCAGCAGCACCTAGAGGAGAGTGTGAGAGGAGGACCCTGGGACAGGCAGTTAGCACCTAGAGGAGAGTGTGAGAGGAGGACCCTGGGACAGACAGTCAGCAGCACGTAGAGGAGAGAGCGAGAGGAGGACCCTGGGACAGTCAGCAGCACCTAGTGGAGAGTGTGAGAGGAGGACCCTGGGATAGGCAGTCAGCAGCACCTAGAGGACAGTGTGAGAGGAGGACCCTGGGACAGTCAGCAGCACCTAGAGGAGATTGTGAGAGGAGGACCCTGGGACAGTCAGCAGCACCTAGAGGAGAGTGTGAGAGGAGGACCCTGGGACAGTCAGCAGCACCTAGAGGAGAGTGTGAGAGGAGGACCCTGGGACAGTCAGCAGCACCTAGAGGAGAGTGTGAGAGGAGGACCCTGGGATAGTCAGCAGCACCTAGAGGAGAGTGTGAGAGGAGGACCCTGGGACAGTCAGCAGCACCTAGAGGAGAGTGTGAGAGGAGGACCCTGGGACAGTCAGCAGCACCTAGAGGAGATTGTGAGATGAGGACCCTGGGACAGTCAGCAGCACCTAGAGGAGAGTGTGAGAGGAGGACCCTGGGACAGTCAGCAGCACCTAGAGGAGAGTGTGAGAGGAGGACCCTGGGACAGTCAGCAGCACCTAGAGGAGAGTGTGAGAGGAGGACCCTGGGACAGTCAGCAGCACCTAGAGGAGAGAGTGAGAGGAGGACCCTGGGACAGTCAGCAGCACCTAGAGGAGAGAGTGAGAGGAGGACCCTGGGACAGTCAGTCAGCAGCACCTAGAGGAGAGTGTGAGAGGAGGACCCTGGGACAGACAGCAGCACCTAGAGGAGAGTGTGAGAGGAGGACCCTGGGACAGACAGCAGCACCTAGAGGAGAGTGTGAGAGGAGGGCCTTGGGACAGTCAGCAGCACCTAGAGGAGAGTGTGAGAGGAGGACCCTGGGACAGACAGTCAGCAGCACCTAGAGGAGAGTGTGAGAGAAGGACCCTGGGACAGTCAGTCAGCAGCACCTAGAGGAGAGTGTGAGAGGAGGACCCTGGGACAGTCAGCAGCACCTAGAGGAGAGTGTGAGAGGAGGGCCCTGGGACAGTCAGCAGCACCTAGAGGAGAGTGTGAGAGGAGGACCCTGGGACAGTCAGCAGCACCTAGAGGAGAGTGTGAGAGGAGGACCCTGGGACAGTCAGCAGCACCTAGAGGAGAGTGTGAGAGGAGGACCCTGGGACAGTCAGCAGCACCTAGAGGAGAGTGTGAGAGGAGGACCCTGGGACAGACAGTCAGCAGCACCTAGAGGAGTGTGTGAGAGGAGGACCCTGGGACAGTCAGCAGCACCTAGAGGAGAGTTTGAGAGGAGGACCCTGGGACAGTCAGTCAGCAGCACCTAGAGGAGAAAGTGAGAGGAGGTCCCTAGGACAAGCAGTCAGCAGGTTCTAGAGGAGAGTGTGAGAGGAGGACTCTGGGACAGTCAGCAGCACCGAGAGGAGAGTGTGAGAGGAGGACCCTGGGACAGACAGCAGCACCTAGAGGAGAGTGTGAGAGGAGGACCCTGGGACAGACAGTCAGCACCTAGAGGAGAGTGTGAGAGGAGGACCCTGGGACAGTCAGCAGCACCTAGAGGAGAGAGCGAGAGGAGGGCCCTGGGACAGGCAGTCAGCAGCACCTAGAGGAGAGTGTGAGAGGAGGACCCTGCGTCAGGCAGTCAGCAGCACCTAGAGGAGAAAGTGAGAGGAGGACCCTGGGACAGTCAGCAGCACCTAGAGGAGAGTGTGAGAGGAGGACCCTGGGTCAGGCAGTCAGCAGCACCTAGAGGAGAGTGCGAGGGGAGGTCCATGCGTCAGGCAGTCAGCAGCACCTAGAGGAGAGTGTGAGGGGAGGACTCTGGGACAGTCAGCAGCACCTAGAGGAGAGTGTGAGAGGAGGACCCTGGGACAGACAGTCAGCAGCACCTAGAGGAGAGTGTGAGAGGAGGACCCTGGGACAGACAGTCAGCAGCACCTAGAGGAGAGTGTGAGAGGAGGACTCTGGGACAGTCAGCAGCACCTAGAGGAGAGTGGAGGAGCTATAGAAACAGTGCAAGCAGTGTTGAGAGTTCGAGGGCAGAGGTGACTCAGGGAGTTTGGTGAGGAGGGAAAAGGTGCTCCTGTCCTTTCTTCCTTTCTCCAGAAAGAAGAGTGGCGACCTTGGCAAGTAGGTCCTGGTGAGTAAATTAGAAACATGTAATATTTTTAAACAAGTAGCTTAGACTTGGATTTAACTCAGAAACAACTGGAATAAGGGAAATTTAGGGCCTGTGTATTAAAGTAATATAAGTAACCCAAAGTAGAAGTAGAATAATGTCAATGTAAGGGAAGTAGAGTTCAGACGTGGCAGAGCAGCTCAGCCGAATGGAATCCGTGTCCTGTAATATGTGCAAAGTCATGGATGTTACCAGTGTCCTAGACGACCACATGTGCAGGAAGTGCTGTCAGCTGCAGAACCTTGAGCTCTGGGTTTCAGAGCTCGAGCAGCAGCTGGAGTCACTGTGGCACATCCGGGAGGCTGAGAGCTACATGGATAGCACATTCAGAGAGGTGGTCACACCACTGCTTTAGGGCCTGGAGACAGAAAGGGAAAGGGTGACCACCAGGCAGCCCAGGAGAAGTTGGCAGGAGTCCCCTAGGGTCCTGCTCACAAATCGGTTTTCTGTTTTGGAAGATGGTGAGGTCGCTGGTTCCTCAGAGGGGTGCAGTCAGAGCCAAGTTTGTGGCACCATGAGCAGCTCGGCTGTACAGGAGGGGAGGAAGAAGAAAGTAAGAGCCATAGTGATAGGGGATTCATTGGTTAAGGGAACGAACAGGCAGGCATTTCTGTGGCCATAGATGTGACTTCAGGATGGTATGTTGTCTCCCTGGTGCCAGGGTCAAGGATGTCACAGAGCGACTGCAGGACATTCTTCTGGGGGAGGGTGATCAGCCAGAGGTCGTGGTCCACATTAGTACCAATGACTTTGGTAGAAAGGGGATGTGGTCCTGCAATCAGAATTAAGGGTGTTAGGTAGAAAATTAACAAGCATGACCTCAAAAGTAGTCATCTCCAGATTACTCCCAGTGCTATGTGTCAGTGAGTACAGAAATAGGAGGATAAGGCAGGTGAATGCGTGGCTGGAAAGTTGAAGCAAGAGGGAAGACTTTAGATTCCTGGGACACTGGGACTGGCTCTGGGGGAGATGGCACCTGTACAACCCGGGCAGGTTGCACCTGAACAGAGCTGGGACTGAGTTCCTTGTTGGGTGCTTTGCTAATGCTGTTAGAAGGGCTTTACTGTAATTTGGAAGGGGTGTGGGAACCAAGAGAAGATATTAGAGAGGAATACCAGGGTGCACAAAATACTAGGAAGGACAGATAGCACCAATACAAAGAATAGTAAGTTAATAGGCAAAGTCGGGTTGAGGGAGGAAGTAACAAAACCTAATCAGGGTTACTGTGCACGTATGTGAATGCATGGAGTATAGTAAATAAGATTGGCGAGTTACAGGCACAGATTGCCATGTGGAAATATGATGTTGTGGTGATAACAGAGACCTGATCAAGGAAGAGCAGAACTGGGTGTTAAATATTCCCAGGTACAAGGTGTTCAGGAAATGTAGGAAAAGAAGGAAAGGAGGAGGGGTGGTGGTATTGGTTAAGGAGAGCATTGCAGTGCTGGAGAAAGTGGATGTCCCAGAGGGGTCATGGACAGAATCAATTTGGCCAGAGCCAAGGAGCAAAAAGGGAGCAATTACATTGCTCGGTGTAGTCTATAGATCACCAACTAGTGAGAAGGATGCAGAGGAACAAATCTGCAAGGAAATTACAGAGACGTGCAAACCTTATAGAGTAGTTATAATTGGGGGCTTTAATTATCCAAATGTAGACTGGGATAGTGATAATGTAAAGGGCAGAAAGGGGCAAGAGTTCCTAGACTGTGTTCAGGAGAGCTTCCTACAGCAGTATGTGTCCAGTCCAACAAGAAAGGAGGCACTGCTAGACCTGCTTCATGGAAATGAAGTGGGCCAAGAAGATCAAGTGTCAGTGGGGGAACATATAGGAGGCAGTGATCATTGTATTGTATGTTTTAAGATGATGATAGAAAAGGACATTAGGCAATCCAGAGTAAAAATAATTAACTGGACGAGAGTCAACTTTGATGGGTCAACAGCGGAGCTGGGCCAGATAGACTGGAACAAAAGATTGGCAGGAAAAACTGCAGCTGATCAATGGGCTACTTTCAAAAAAGAATTAGTTTGGGCACAGGCACAGAGGTATATTCCATCGAAAGGGGAAGGCAGGGCAAACAAATCCAGAGCTCCCTGGGTGAAAAAGGAGATTGAAATTAAGATAAAGAAGAAAAAGTGCACTTATGACAGGTGTCAGATAGAAAATATAATTAAGAACCAAGAGGAATACAGAAGGTTCAGAGGGGAGGTGAAAAAGCATATTAGAGAAGCAAAGAGGGATTATGAGAAAAGACTGGCAGCCAACCTCAGCTGGAGTATAGTGTACAGTTATGGGCACCATATTATAGGAAGAATGTGAACACATTGGAGAGAGTGCAGAAGAGGTTTGCAAGAATGGTTCCAGGGATGAGAAACTTCAGCTATGAGGATAGATTGGAGAGGTTGGGACTGTTCTCCTGGGAGAGAAGAAGGCTGAGAGGAGATTTGACAGAGATGTTCAAAATCATCAGGGGGCTGGACAAAGTAGATAGGGAGAAACTGTTCCCACTCGTAAAAGGATTGAGAATGGGAGAGCAGAGATTTAGTGATTGCAAAAGAAGCAAATGTGATGTGAGAAAAAACTTTTTCACACAGCGAGTGGTTCGGGTCTGGAATGTACTGCCTGGAAGTGTGGGGGAGGCAGGTTCAACCGAGGCATTCAAGTGGGAATGAGATGGTTATTTAAATAGAAACAATTTGCAGGAGTGCATGAAAAAGGCAGGGCAATGGCACTAGGCCATAATGCTCACTTGGAGAGCCGGCGCAGACACGATGGGCCGATGGCCTCCATCTGTGCCATTAAAATTCTGTGATTTGTCACACGAATGATTCTTATATCAAATAAACGCCCTCTGGAGTCTAGGTTCCTCCTGTCATTCTCGATCCAATTGGAGGCTATGACAGCAAGACTAGGTTCCTGTAGAAGAAGTTCGGTACTCCATTTCATAAAATGGATATAGAGAAGGTTCAGGAAAGATTAACTAGAATGATCCTGGAACTGAGAGGTTAGATCTATCAGGAAAGATTGAACTGGCTGGGGTTGTTTTCTTTGAGGTGATTAGCATTGATTTATTAAAGAGGAAGCTCGATCAAGACATCAAGGTTAATTGGTGTTGGGGTGAGATGAACAGCAGGTGGGAGGAGGCTCATGTACAGCATATATGCCAGCATGGAGCAGATGGGCTGAATGGCCAGTACCTTTGTAGTAAACATTGTCTAATAATTTGTAAAGTTAGGATGAAATGATTTATCAGCTCTGGGGTCTCACATCACTTACGGTGACAGCAGGATCACAGTCTGCTTTCCTGCTGGAGGTCCTGCAGTTTCTGTGTGACAAACCCACTCACACTTTGAACTTCACATTTTTCAGCATTCCAGCAGAGAACAGTTCAAACGGTAACACTCTGCTCTTCTTTGTTGGTTCATCACGGAGTCGTTATCTGGGACTGAGTGAATGATTAGTATTCAGAGATTTCAGAGCCCGCTCTAATTGTGTATTTCTGTAATTCTGCCTTTGATGCAGATACTGTTTATCTGCTTGACGAGCGGCTCATATTGCAGAATGATGCTGAGATACAGCCAGGAATCCAGTGACAGAACAACTGCTTTTGAAAGTGAACAGCAGAATTTTTTTTCCGAATGTAGATAAGTGAAAAAGTCAGACAGCAGGATGCAGGCACTGCAAACTGACAGTAATTGTTTGTTAGCCATTAACATTTCAAATTATTCAGGAGTGTTTATTAAACAGAAATCTTCAGATCGCATCCCTGACAGTATGTTGGCGGGGAATGGGGTAGAAACTCCATCATTTCATTTTTCCTGCATCTCATGTATTTCTGATACATTATAAGCTCAAGAAGGTAAAATTCAAACTGATGAGCAATAAGTTCCCTGATTCACAGACTCACAATTTCAGTGCAAATATTTAGAGGACACGGTATAGCAGTTTCAAAAAAATGGGAAACTTGCATTTAAATAGAGTTTTCCACAACAATCGTACATTTCAAAGGGGTTTTTATTCATTTGTGGGGCGTGGGCATCGCTGGCTCAGCCAGCATTTATTGCCCATCCCTAGTTGCCCTTGAGAAGGTGGTGGTGAGCTGCCTTCTTGAACCGCTGCAGTCCATGTGGTGTAGGTACACCCACAGTGCTGTTAGGAAGGGAGTTCGAGGATTTTGACCCAGTGATAGTGAAGGAACGGCGATATATTTCCAAGTCAGGATGGTGAATGTTCCCATGTATCTGCTGCCCTTGCCCTTCTAGATGATAGAGATTGTGGGTTTGGAAGATGCTGTCTAAGGAGACTTGATGAATTCCTGCAGTGCATCTTTTAGGTGGTACACGCTGCTGCTACTGTGCATCAGTGGTCGAGGAAGTGAATGTTTGTGGATGTGGTGCCAATTAAGTGGACTGCTTTGTGCTTAATGGTGTCAAGCTTCTTGAATGTTGTGGGAGCTGCACTCATCCAGGCAAGTGGAGAGTATTCCATCACACTCCTGACTTGTGTCTTGTAGATGGTGGACAGGCTTTGGGGAGTCAGGAGGTGAGTTTCTCTGATCCAACCTGCCGTTGTAGCCAAAGTATTTACATGGCTAGGCCAGTTCAGTTTCTGGTCAATGGTAACCCCCAGGATGTTGATAGTGGGGGATTCAGCAATGGTAATGCCAAGGAATGCCAAGAGGCGATGGATAAATTCTCTCTTGTTGGAGATGATCATTGCCTGACACTTGTGTGGTGCAAATGTTATTTGCCTCTTGTCAGCCCAAGCCTGGATATTGTCCAGGTCTTGCTGCATTTGGACATCTAGGTACACACACAGTGTTAGGAAGGGAGTTCCAGGATTTTGACCCAGCGACAGTGAAGGAATGGCGATATATTTCCAAGTCAGGATGGAGAGTGGCTTGGAGGGGAACTTGCAGGTGGTGGTGTCCTTGTCTTGGTGAGTTCCTGCAGTGCACCTTGTAGATGGTACACACTGCTGACTGGAGGGGAGTGAATGTTAAAAATGGTGGATGCGGTGCCAATCAAACGGGCTGCTTTTCCCTGGACGGTGTCAAATTTGTTGAGTGTTGTGGGAGCTGCACTCATCCAGGCAAGTGGGAAGTATTCCACCATACTCCTGACTTGTGCCTTGTTGATGATGGACCGGCTTTGGGGAGTCAGGAGGTGAGTTACTCACCACACAATTCCCAGCCTCTGACCTTCTCTTGTAGCCACAGCATTTCTATAGCTAATACAGTTCACTTGTGTGGCATGAATGTTACTTGCCATTTATCAGCCCAAGCCTGAAATTGTCCAGGCCTTGCTTCATTTGGACATGGACTGCTTCAATATCTGAGGAGTCGCGAATGGTGCTGAACATTGTGCAATCATCAGCGAACATCCCCACTTCTGACCTTATGATGGAGGGAAGGTCATTGATGAAGCAGCTGAAGGTGTTTGGGCCAAGGACACTACCCTGAGGAACTACTACAGTGATGTCCTGGAGCTGAGATGACTGACCTCCAACAACCACAACCATTTCCCTTTGTGCTAGGCATGACTCCAACCAGCGGAGAATTTTCCCCCTGATTCCCATTGACTCTAGTTTTGCTCGGGTTCCTTGATGCCCCACTCAGTTAAATGCTGTCTTAATGTCAAGGGCAGTCACTCTCACCTCACCTCGGGAGTTTTAGCTCTTTTGTCCATGTTTGAACCAAGGCTGTAGTGAGGTCAGGAGCTGAGTGGCCCTGGTGGAACCCAAACTGGGCATCAATGAGCAGCTTGTTGCTAAGCAAGTGCCACTTGCTAGCACTGTATATGACTCCTTACAATACTTAGCTGATGATGGAGAGTAGACTGATGGGGGGTAATTGGCCAGGTTAGATTTGTCCAGCTTTTTGCGTACAGGACATACCTGGGCAATTTTCCACATAGCTGGGTAGATGCCAGTTTTGTAGCTGTACTGGAATAGCTTGGCTAGGGGTGCAACAAGTTCTGGAGCATAAGTCTTCAGTACTTTTGCTGGAATGTTATCAGGGCCCATAGCCTTTGCAATATCCAAGGCCTTCAGCCTTTTCTTGATTTCACGTAGAGTGAATTGAATTGACTGGAGACTGACATCTGTGATGCTGGGAACCTCTGGAGGAGGCCGATGAGATACTTCTTGAAGTGTAGTCACTGTTGTAATGTAGGAAACGCAGCAGCCAATTTGTGCACAGCAAGCTCCCACAAACAGCAATGTGATAATGACCACATAATCTGTTTTTGAGATGCTGATTGAGGGATAAATATTGGCCAGGACTCTGGGGAGAACACCCCTGCTCTTCTTCAAAGTAAGATCTTTTACACCCACCCAAGCAGGCAGATTTGGCCTTTGTTTGATCTGAAAGATGGCATCACTGACAGTACAACACTCCTTCAGTACTGCACTGCAATGTCAGCCTTGATTTTTGTGTTCAAGTCCAGGAATGGGACTTACACAGTAACTGTATGGTTCAGGGTGACCACTGGATGATGTGAGAGTGCTAAAGCTGAACCACGGCTGACATTATATTGTGAGACTACAGCAATTGTTAGTGCAATGTTAGACACTGCACACGGTAATGCAGCAGTTTCAGTGCTGTCACCACTCACTGGGGATAGTGCGCTATAATTTCAAGCCCCACTGTTCCCTGAGCAGTAACAAATGTGAAAAGTTTGACCAAACCACCAGGTTGTCCCAATTCTAATGTTTAATTTATGTTAACAGAATACAAGCACCAGGTTTGTAAACTTAATAAGTAAATAACTGTTTATTGAACAAATTGTCTTTAACTAGTGGCAAAAGAAAGAAATATGAACTGGTAACATCTAATTCTATAATTTAAACTCTACCCCTCCTTAAATCCCTATATATACACACATTCATAAGGCACATAAGACACACAAAACATGGATTTTAAGGGTGAGATAAAACGGCCCAATAGCACCAATTCTGAAGTACAGGATTCGATGGATTGACTTTGATCAACATCTTTCAAATTCCTTTCAGTTCTTGTTGATGACACAAGGTGGTTTTCCAGCATTTTCATATTTAGTTCATTGGTTGAGAACCTGCTTTTCAATGTCTCTAACAGCGATATTCCCCTTTGCATCTTGACAGGGGTTTTCAGAGAGAGAGCAGATTATAGAAATATCAGGAGAAAAAAAACAGTTAGCTATTATTGTGGAATTACTGAAATCTTCTACACACAGGAGAAAGGGGTTTTAGGTCTTGTTCCTTTTAGGCTAGGAGCTATTCTGCACTGCTCTCACACAAAACCCTGCTCAGAAGCCAATTGAAATGCTGTTGCCAGGCAATTCCCTTGGTCCAGGACTCCTTTCCCACACCATCCTGCCTTTCATGGCATGCTCTGTTCCAGGATTGCAACATTGTAATATTTTCATCCTGTTCCAGTGGACATGTCTTTCAACCTGCAGCCATTGTAATTTTACAACAGTCCAACAAAAAATATAAAGATCTCTTCTTTAAAACAATCCAACAGAAATAAAAAGATATGTTCCTTACATGCCTCCACCCATAAAAGAGATGAAACACCATTTCAGAAATGTGTTTCATCATAAGGTATGGATAACAAAACATGAGATTTACTTTCATTCATCCTTCCTCCATCTTATACAATCTTCAGCATTTCTTACCCCTTTAACTTATTCCAGTAAATTACATCCGGGACAATACATCCGCGATCACATTATCTTTGTCAGCAGTGTGAACAATCTTTATATTGAATGATTGAAACAATAGACTCCATCTAAACAGTCTCGCATTTCAAGTTTTATGCTTTTCAATGAATGCCTGTGGATCATGGTCAGTGTAGACTGGTGTTTCTTTGTTATCATGTCGGACATAAACTTCAAAGAGTTGAAGAGACAACAATGCTAGAGTTTCTTTTTCTACTGCAGAGTAATTCCTAAGTAACCTTATTAGATCTTTCCTTGGTCCTTCCTCTAAATCTGAAACACTGTCTCTAACTTTCCCAGTATTGTCGTATTGGCCAGTCGAATTGTAGGAGGTTCACTTTGAGCACTCTTTACTTCTCCTTCTACCTTGCCCTTACTGTCTCTGTCATCCTTCACTACTCCAACCATCAGGGACTCTTGTTCTGTCTTATTGTCTCCTCTGCGATGATGTTGGTTCAACATGTTTATGTGACATAACCATTTCTTCTTCCTACACTCAGGAGTATCTATCAGATAAGTCACTTTACTAACTCTCCTATATATCTTGTATGGGCCACTGAATTTCACTTTTGGGGTTCACTCTGCACAGGTAATAATACCAATACTTCATCTCCTGCTTGGAATGTTCTCGTAGTAGAATGTTTGCCTGCCCATTCTTTCATTTTGGCTGGGGAAATTTTTAAGTGCTCTCATGCCACTTTACATGTTCCTGTGAGTCTTTCTAAAAACATAGACACGTAATCCAACATGGAGGAATCATCTTTCTGTTTTAGGAACTTTTCCTTAATCACTTTTAACAGATCCTCTTATTTCATGACCATAGATCAATTCGAATGGACTGAATCCAGTAGATTCATTTGGAGAATCTCTGGTAGTAAATAATAAAAAATCTAATCCTTTGTCCCAATCCTTTGGGTATTCATGGCAATAGGTCTTAATCATGGGTTTGAGAGTCTGATGGTATCTCTGAAGCTCCCTGTGTCTGTGGGTGATAGGCAGTAGACTTTATTTGTTTGATACCCAAATTGCTGATTATGTCCTGGAAAATTTTAGACATAAAGTTAGAACATTGGTCAGATTGTATTTCAATTGGTAGACTATAATGAGTGAAAAACTGAGTTAACTTTTCCACTATCACCTTAGCTGTAATTGTCCTTAAAGGAATAGCTTATGGAAATCGAGTTGCCATATCCATGATTTCCTGCTTTCATTTTGGGTAATAGTCCTACATAATCTACCTATACCCAACTGACCAGTACTTCAAAAACTGGTATGGGTATTAAAGGTGCTGGTTTGATTACATGTTGAGGTTTACCTACTACCTGACATGTATGGCACGTTTTACAAAATTGTACCACATCCTTATGAAACCTTGGCCAGGTAAAATGCCTGTTTATCAATGCTTGGGTTTTCCATATTCCTACATATTCCTGTCATAGGGATTTCATGTGCTACTCGCAATATCTCCTTGCGATATTTGGGCAGTACTACTATCCGATGAACAACCATCCATTCCTCATCCTCAGATCTGTGAGGGTGTCTCCACTTCCTCATCAGAACTCTGTTTTTAAGGTAATAGCACTGCGGAACTCCTTCTGCCTCAGCTTCAGTGTGAGCTGACTGTGCTAACTTATTCAACTCTGGATCTGCTCTCTGAGCCTCAATTAATGAAGACGTGCCATACACTTCCTTTGAATTATCCTCATCCTTAAAGAAAGTTCTGGCTACTCTAACATCTGCTCATGGTATTACATTGACCTCTGGTGATAAGATTTGTTCAGCCATTGCTCTGGTCACCACACATGATGGAAAAATACCAGGAAATTGTTCTTGCAACTGTTTCATCTCTTTAGCCTCTCTTGGACTTTCTGTAATTATGGGTGAAGCTATAACCTTCACAGCTGCCAAATCATTCCCCAGGAGGAAGTTAACTCCATCCACATGTAATTTCTTAACCATTCCTACAACCGCCGATCCAGACAACAAATCACAGTCTCCAGCAAAAGAGTTTGAATAGCTCCTGTGTCCCTTAATGTAATTTTGGGTTTAGCTGCTTCATTTGATGAAAAAGGGGTTATCTTTCCTTTGCGAATAAAAACCCTTTATATCTCTCACCTCCCTTACTCACTTCACCTGCATTCACAGCAGTGTTCACCTCCAGACCCTTAATTGTAGTTAAAGCTACAATTTGGTCTGTGGCATTTTCTTTTCGAGTTCCCTTTTCAGACAATTCTTACAAACTCCAATAAGTCCCATTGGCTTCCCTCGCAACTTCCAGCATTCTGAACGAATGTGTCCTATTTTATTACAATGGAAACACTTAGCCCTGGCTACTTGCCTTCCTTTTATTCTCCCCCTTTCTGTTCTTATGGGGGTTGATGTAAAAAGGGTTTAGTTTTATGGATCAGCTCATAATCAACAGCCATTACTGCTGCCTGTCTAGCAGTTGCAACATTTTGGTTTTCAACATGGGTTCTTATTACAGAAGGTAGGGAGTTTTTAAAGTCTTCCAAGAGAATGGTCTCTCTGAGAACTTCATAGGTAGTTTCAACTCTTAATACTCGTATCCACCTGTCAAAGCTATTTTGCTTAATACTTTCAAATTCAATGTAACTTTGCCCAGGCTTTTGTCTCTATGCTTCACTAACCAACTCAAAATGGCCTTTTTTCACCGCATCATAATCCCTAGAAACCTCCTCTGACAGTGAAGCATAAATTTCCTGTGCTCTATCTGTCAATTTGTTCTGCATGGGTAATGTCCTGTTTTCCTTTGGCCAGTTCATCTGTTTAGCTATCTTCTCAAATGAAATAAAGAATGCTTCAACATCCATTTCCCCAAATTTTGGAAGAGATTACATAAATTTAAACATCTCCCCACCGGGTTCTGATCTGGAAATAAGTCTTGTCTCACCTCCTGGTGTCTCTTTTTTAGCAGTTCATATTTCTTTCTAAGCTGGAACTCTCTCTCTTTCTCTCTTTCTCTTTCCTTCTATTCTAACCTCACCATTTCTAATTCCCTTTCTTGTTTTCTTTCTCTCTCCTGCCTTTCTGCCTGTTCCCTTTGGAATGCCCTTCCTCTTTCCATTTCTTTTTCTTCTGCCTGTAGTTGCAAATTTTTTTATTTGCACTGAATTTAAGTCCATTCCAATGAACCACCCCTTGGAGAACTCCGTCTCTCGGGTATTCCTTCCAATTTCAAATGCTGTGCCTTCTCTTAGATTATCTCTGCTTTCCAAGCTTTAGCAATCCTGCTCTTAATTTACTTGCCAATTTGATTAACCGGGCTTCTGGGATCTCTTGTACAATCATCAGGGACATCTCTTCCACCTGCAGGAAAGCTTTCGCAGTTCCCAGTGCCATCTTATTTTTAACCAACGCAAACCTGGCGTTTCCTTTTGGCTTTTATTACTTACTAAGCCTACACCCAAATTGGCTTTGTCTTTTGTTCCAAAATATCCTGGACTCAAGCCACCAAACTTTATTATGACCCACTGGAGATAGTGCGCTATAATATCCAGCCCCACTCTTCCCCAAACCGTGAGAAATGTGAAGAGTTTGACCAAACCACCAGATTGTCCCAATTCTACCTAACTGTTTAATTTATGTTAACAGAATACGAGCACCAGGTTTGTAAACTTAATAAGTAAATAACTGTTTATTGAACAAAGTGGCTTTAACTAGTGGCAAAAGAAAGAAATATGAACTGCTAACATCTAACTGTAATTTAAACTCTATCCCTCCTTAAATCCCTATACACATACACACATTTACAAAACATGGATCTTAAGGGTGGGATAAAACAGTCCAATAGCACCAATTCTAGAGGATTTGATGGGTTGATTTAGATTGATGTCTTCCAAATTCCTTTCAGTTCTTGTTGATGACACGAGGTGGTCTACCAACATTTCAGTCTTTAGTTTATTGGTTGAGCACTTGCTTTTCAATGTCTCTGATGGTGATATTCCCCTTTGCCTATTGATAGGGGTTTTCAGAGAGAGAGAGAGCAGGTTATAGAGATATCAGGAGGGAAAAAAAAGCTAGCTATTATTGTGGAATTACTGGAATCTTCCACACACAGGAGAAAGAGGTTTTAGGTCTTGTTCCTTTCAGGCTAGGAGCTATTCTGCACTGCTCTCACACAAAAACCTGGTCACCTGGTCAGGAGCCAATTGAAATGCTGTTGCCAGGCAGCTCCCTTGGTCCAAAACTCCTTTCCAGCACCATCCTGCTTTTCATGGCACGCTCTGTTCCAGGACTGCAACATTGTATATATCTCTCATCCTTTTTCAGTGGACATGTCTTTTACCCTACTGTCATTGTAATTGTACCACAGTCCAACAGAAAATTATAAGATATGTTCCTTACAACAGTCCAACAGAAAAAAAGTGCTCCTTATAGTGCTTTTTAGACACTGTACACAGTAATGCAGCAGTTTCAGTGCAATGTAAGACACTGCACACAGTAATGAAACAGCCTCAGCATATTGTTAAACTTTGCACACAGTAATGCAGCAATTTCAGTGCATTTTGTAGACACTGCATACATTAATGGAGCCATTTCAGTGCAACATTAGATATTGCATGCAGTAATGCAGCAGTTTTAGTGCAACATATTTTGTAGACACTGCATACACTAATGCAGCAGTTTTGGTGCATTGTTAGTCATTGTGTAAGGTAATGGAGCAGATTCAGTGCAATGTAAGATGCTGCATACAGAAATGCAGTAGTTTCAGTGCAACGTTAGACATTATGCTCAGGAATGCAGCTATTTCAGTACAATGTTGGACATTGCAGACATTAGTGCAGCAATTTAACTGTATTGTTAGACACATCACACAGTAATGCAGCAGTTTCAGTGCCTTGTCAGACACCGACGCAGTATCACAGAATCACAGAATCACACAGTGCAGAAGAGGCCCTTTGGCCCATTGAGTCTGCACCAAAACGTGAGAAACCTTGTGACTGACCCTTCAACTAAGGGGAACAGCTGCTCCCTATACACCCTGTCCATGCCCCTCATAATCTTGTACACTTCGAACAGGTTGTCCCTCAGTCTTCTCTACTTCAACGAAAGCAACCCAAGTCTATCCAACCCAGCTTCCCCAGAAATGGTCCCAGTGATCCAGGAATCTAAAACCCCCCCTCCTGCACCAACTCTTAAGCCACAAATTCATCTGCTGTATTCTCCTATTTCTGTGCTCGCTAGCATGTGGCACTGGGAGTAATCCAGAGATTACAACCCAAAAGGTCTTGCTTTTTAGTCTACTGCCTAACTCCCTGAATTCTTGATGCAAGACCTCATCCCTCTTTCTACCTATGTCATTGGTACCAACATGTACCATGACCTCTGCCTTATCACCCTCCCTCTACAGATGCCCTGCAGCCGTTCAGTGACATCCCGGACCCTGGCACCAGGGAGGCAACGTACCTGGAGTCACGTTGACAGCTACAGTTGTGCCTATCTGTTCCCCTGACTATAGAATCCCCTATTACTATTGCTCTTTCTCCCTTCCTCCCCTCCTGTACAAACAGGCTGCTTGTGGTGCCTGAAGCTTGGCTCTGTCCGCACTCCCTGGAGGAACTAGCGCCTCATCAGTCTCCAAAATGGAATACCGATTTGCAAGTGGGACCCCAGGGGATTCCTGAACTACCTGCCTGTTTATCTTGGACTGCCTGGTGGTCACCCATTCCCTTCCTTCCTCAAATTGCTTCAGCTGCAGTGTGACCACCTCTCTAAACGTGCTATCCATGATGCTCTCAGACTCATGGATGCTCCACAGTGTCTCCAGCTGCTGTTCCAGCTCTGAAACCCAAGCTTCCAGGAGCTGCAGCTGGACAAACTTCCTGCACACATGCTGGTCCCAGAATAACAGAATCACACAGTGCAGAAGTGGTCCTTCTGTCCATCAAGTCTGCACCAAAACATGAGAAACTCCTGACCTACCTACCTAATCCCATTTACCAGCACTTGGCCCATAGCCTTGAATGTTATGATGTGCCAAGTGCTCATGCAGGTACTTTTTAAAGGATGTGAGGCAACCCGCCTCCACCATCCTCCCAGGCAGCGCATTCCAGACCGTCACCACCCTCTGGGTAAAAAAGTTTTTCCTCACATCTCCCCTAAGCCTCCTGCCCCTCACCTTGAACTAATGTCCCCTTGTGACTGACCCTTCAACTAAGGGGAGCAGCTGTTCCCTACCCACCCTGTCCATGCCCCTCATAATCTTGTACACCTCGATCAGGTCGCCCCTCAGTTAGACACTACACACAATAATGCAACAATTGCAGTGCAATGTTAGACACAGCAGATGTTAATGCAGCACTTTAAGTGTATTATTGGACACTTCACATGGTAATGCAGCACTTCAGTGCATTGTTCTGCAGCAGTTCCAGTGCAATGTTAGAAACTGCACAAGTTAATGTAGCAATTTAAGTGTATTGTTATACACTGCACCCAGTAATGCTGCACTTTTAGTGTCTCATTAGACACTGTGTACAGGAATGCAGAAGATCCAGCACAATATTTGACACTGCACACATTAATGCAGCATTTCCAATGCAATGTTATACACTGCATGCAGTAATGCAGCAGTTTCAGTGTATTGTTAGACAGTGCACACTGTAATGCATTACTTTCCGTGCATTGTTAGACACTGCATACAGTAATGCAGCAGCTTGGGTGCAATGTTAGACACTGTATTAAGTAATACAGCAGATTTGATGCATTGCTAGACACTGCATACAGTAATGTAGAAGTTTCTGTGCATTGTAAGACACATCACACAGTAATGCAATGTGTGTTAAGTAATGCAGCAGTTCCAGTGCAATGTTAGAAACTGCACACGTTAACGTAGCAATTTAAGTGTATTGTTAGACACTGCACACAGTAATGCAGCAGTTTTGGTGCATTGATAGACAAAGCATACAGTAATGCTGCACTTTTAGTGTTTCATTAGACACTTCAAACAGGGATGCAGAGGATCTAGCACAATATTCAACACTGCATACATTAATGCAGCATTTCCAATGCAATGTTATACACTGCATGCAGTAATGCAGCAGTTTGGTGCAATGTTAGACACTGTGTTAAGTAATTCAGCAGTTTAGATGCATTGCTAGACACTGCATACAGTAATGCAACAGTTTCACTGCAGTGTTACACACAGTAATGCAGCAGCTTCCGTGCAATGTTAGATATTGCCTACAGCAATGCAGCAATTTCAGTGCATTGATACTGCACACAGGACTGCAGTAGTTTCAGTGCAATGTTATACATTGCACATAATAATGCAGCAGATTCAGTGCATTGTTAGACACTGCACCCAGTGATGCAGCCGTTTTAGTGCTTTGTTAGACGCTGCCACAATGATGCAGTTTCTATGTGTTGTTAGAAACTGTACACAGTAATGCAGCAGTTTCAGTGCATTGTTAGACACTGCACACAGTAATGCAGCAGTTTTAGAGTTTTGTTAGATGCTGCATACATTAATGCAGCAGTTTCAGTGTTTTGTTGGACATTTCATGCAGTTATACAGCAGCTTTGGTGCAATGTTAGACATGGCAAAGAGTAATCAGCAGTTTTGGTGCATTGTTAGACACTGCAAACAGTAATACATCATTTTGGCGCATTGTTAAACACTGCATATAGTAATGGAGCAGTTGCAGTGCAATGTAAGACACTGCACATTGTCATGTCTCAGTTTCAGCATGTACACTGTATAGCAGTTTCAGCATATTGTTAGACACTGCATACAGTAAAGCAGCAACTTCAGTGCAATGGTAGACGCTGCACACTGTAATGTAGCAGTTTGAATGCATTGTTAGACACTGCACAGTAATACAGCAGTTTCAGTGCAACCTTAGAGATTGCATGTAGTAATGCAGTAGTTTCAGTGCTATGTTAGGCAATGCATGCAATAGTGGAGCAGTTGCAGTGCAGCATAAGACACTGCACATTGTCATGTCTCAGTTTCAGCGTGATGTTACACACTGCATGCAGCAGTTTCAGTGCAATTTTATACACTGTGAAGCAGATTAAGTGCACTTTTAGACACTGCACACAGCACTACAGCAGTTTCACTGTATTGTTAGACACCACACACAGTAATGCAGCTGTTTCCGTGCAATGTTAGACACAGCATACTGTAATTAAGCAGACTCAGTGCCAATAAATACACTGCACAGAGTAAAGCAGCAGTTTCATTGCAAGGTCAGTGATTGCATGTAGTAATGCAGTGGTTTTAGTGCAACGTTAGACACTGCACTCAGTAATGCAGCATTTTCAACACAATGTTATATGCTCCACATGGTAATGCAGCAATTTAAGTGCATTGCTTGGCACTGCACAAAGTAATGTAGCAATTTGAGTGCAATGTTAGGCACTGCACTCACTAATGCAACATATTATGTATTTTTAGACATTGCACACAGTAATGCAGCAGTTGTGCATTGTTAGACACTACACACAACAAAGCAGCAATTTTGGTGTATTGTTAGGCACTGCACTCAGTAATGCAGCGTTTTTGTGTATTGTTGGACACTGCACACAGTAATACAGTAGTTGTGCATTGTTAGACACTGCACACAACAATGCAGCAGTTTCAGTGTATTGTTAGACACTGCGTATAACAATGCAGCAGTTTGAGTGCAACGTTTTACACTACACACAGTAATGTAGCAGCTTCCATGCAATGTTAGATACTGCATACAGGACTGCAGTAGTTTAAGTGCAATGTTATACACTGCACATAATAATGCAGCAGATTCAGTGTATTGTCAGACACTGCACACAGTAATGCAGAAATTTCAGTGCGATGCAAGACAAGGCACACAGTGTATTGTTAAACACTGCACACAAAAATGCAGTAGTTTCAGTGCATTGTTAGACACTGCATTAAATATTGCAGCAAGTTCCGTGCATTTGTAGACACTGCATACAGTAATGCAGCAATTTCTGTACAACACTAGATATTGCACACAGTAATGCAGCAATTTCAGTGCAATGTTAGACACTGCATACAGTAATGCAGCAGTTTAGTGTATTGTTAGACACTGCACAAAACAATGCAGCAGTTTCAGTGTATTGTTAGATACCACACAGTAATGCAACAGTTTCAGTGCATTTTAGACAAGGCACACAGCAATGCAGCCATTTTGGTGCAATGTTAGACATTGCAGGCAGTGATGCAGCAGTTTCAGTGTATTGTTAGATACTGCACACAGTATTGCAGCAGTTTTGATGCAATGTTAGGCACTGAACACAGTGATGCAGCAGTTTTAATGCAATGTTTAGACAGTGCACACATTAATGCAGCATTTTCAGTGCAATGTTAGCATGCATACAGTAATGCAGCAGTATCAATGCAATGTTAGACACTGTGCATGTTAATGTAGCAATTTAAGTGTATTGTTAGGCACTGCACACATAATGCGACAGTTTCAGTGTTTTGTTAGACACTGCACACAGTAATGCAGCAGTTTTAGTGTTTTGTTATCCACTGTACACATCAATGCAGCAGCTTCAGTGTATCTTTAGACACGGCACAGTAATGCAGCAGTTTTTGTGTTTTGTTATCCACTGCACACAACAATGCAGCAGTTTCAATACATTGTTAGACATTGCACTCAGTAATGCAGCAGTTTTAGTGCATTGTTAGACACTGCATACAGTAATGGAGCCGCTTCAGTGTATTAATAGACACTGTGTGCTGTAATGCCGCAGTTTCAGTGCAACATTAGACATTGCACACAGTAATGCAGCTGTTTCAATGAAACATTAGACACTACACAGTGATGCAGCATTTTCAGTGCAATGTTTAGACACTGCAAACATTAATGCAGCAATTTAACTGAACAAAAGAACAAAGAAAAGTACAGCACAGGAACAGGCCCTTCGGCCCTCCAAGCCTGCACCGATCATATTGCCCGTCAACTAAAACATTTTGCACTTCCGGGGTCCGTATCCCTCTATTCCCATCCTATTCATGTATTTGTCAAGCTGCCTCTTAAACATCACTATCGTACCTGCGTCCACCACCCCTCTGGCAGTGAATTCCAGACACTCACTACCCTCTGTGTAAAAAAACTTGCCCCACACATCTCCTCTATAGTTTTCTCCTCTCACCTTAAATCTATGTCCCCTAGTAATTGACTCTTCCACCCTGGGAAAAAGCTTCTGATTTATCTACTCTGTCCATGCCACTCATAATTTTGTAAACTTCTATCAAGTCACCCCTCAATCTCCGTCGCTCTAGTGAGAACAATCCGAGTTTCTCCAACCTCTCCTCATAGCTAATAACCTCCAGACCAGGCAGCATCCTGGTAAACCTCCTTTGCGCCCTCTCCAACGCCTCCATATCCTTCTGGTAATGTGGTGACCAGAATTGCACGCAATATTCCAAGTGTGGCCTAACCAAGGTTCTATACAGCTGCAGCATGACTTCCCAGCTTTTATACTCAATACCCCTGCAAATGAAGGCAAGCATTCCATATGCCTTCCTGACTACCTTATCCACCTGCGTTGCCATTTTCAGTGACCTGTGGAGCTGTACACCCAGATCCCTCTGCCCGTTGATGCACTTAAGGGTTCTGCCATTTACTGTATAATTCCTGCCTGTGTTAGTTGTTAGACCCTGCATACAGTAGTTTAGCAGTTTCAGTGCAATGCTAGACATTTGCCCGCAGTAATGCAGCACTTGCAATGGAAAGTTTCGAGCACGCAGAACTGCAGCAGTTTCATTGGGGGAAATGGCCAATTGGTGACATCAGCACTGAATGAGGCTCAGCTCCTTCTTTTCAAGATGTAGTTTTCCCTGTCCAATCACTGGTCACTGTATCCCCTTCCCCATGAAGACAGAGTGAGTGGGAGATGAAGAGATTGCAAACAATTCTGTACTGAGCAATAAAGAAATTTCTCAGAAGATGCACCTAAGCATTACCCATGTAAGCCCTCTGCTCTCCATATAATGGACGAGGTGTTACAGTGAATGGGCAGAGGAATCTGTGACATGGAAGCACCTGTCCTGGTGCTGCTGATGGAGGGGATGAATTGGACGTCTGTGGCTGTTTCCTGAAGTGCCCGACAGTTGCACTAGGTGGCAGTGCAAGTAAACTCAATCTGGAAAGGATTGTGGAGTCAGCACAGCGAGTGGGAATCTAAACATGACGTGTAATTATCTGGAATATCTAATATTAAAAGTGTATGAAAATGGTAAATAAACCTGTGTAACCTAGAGGCAGATTCAGAGTAACAATGCCTGCAATCTCACACATGAGGGGAAACTGAAAAATACCTTAAAAAAAAATGTGTCTCATTGAATTTCACCCCCTCAACTGTTCTCAGTCAGTATCCGTTTATGTTCAAACATTTCAAACCTCAGGGGCAGAATTTTCACTTGTCGGGAGGGCGCGTACCCAACCTGATCAGGCGTAAAATGACATTGGGCAAGCATCCTGATGTCATTGTGCATTCACGCAATATTTCGCTCGGTGGGTGTGTGCGGGAGTCGGAGACGTGTCCGCCTTTAATTAAGAGGCCAGTTAAGACCCTTAACAACCCAACTGATGGTGACTTAACGCTGCCCCTGCGATTTTTCACTTGTCACATGGGCAAAACGGGCAGGCGGGCAGCCCACAATTTGCATAACCTCATCCACGGGCGGGATAAGAAGGGTCAGCAGCATTGCCAGCGTGAGTAGTGAGGAGTTTAGGAGATAACTTGCTGCTGGTGGCTTATTGTTATTTAGCAGCTTAATCTCTGATCGAGGCTTCATTCTTAGCATTTCCGGGCCTCATTTCAGGACCTGTTGGTGTCTCCCAGGCCCCCAGAGGATTTTGACTGTGTGGACCCTTCCAGGTATCAGATAGCCTTCCCTTACCCTGGGAATGGGGATTGTGGTCTCCGCTGGAGGCACCTCCTCTGAGGAGGGAGAGAGGGGCAGGAGGGAGAGGAGGCCGGGTGTCCCAGTGCAGCTTCCAGGGGAGGGACCTGTAGGAGGAGAGGCGCAGGCACAAGGGGGCAGGGTCAGCACGAAGTCCGAGGTGGAAGGGCCACAGGAGATGCCACTATCCTGCTGCCAGGGTTTACAGGCAGTGATGCAGCTACTTCAATATGTCTGAGGTACAGTGCTGAAGGAGGCTCCATCTCTCGAGGGAGACAGTAACATCCGGCTTGAGATCACCTCCAACTGTGTGGGTGGACACCCCATGCCAGTGACATTGAAGGTCACAGTAGCCCTCAGCTTCTATGCCTCCAGATCTTTCCAGGGGTCAGTGGAGGATCTGTGTGGAGTCTCCCACAATTGTGTCAGGCTGGTGACAGGCACTCTGCTCAGGCGGATATTGACTTTCATTCATTTCCATACAGACAAGGCCAGCCAGGCAGAGTGAGTCAGAGGCTTTGCAGCGATTGTTGGGTTCCCCCGTGTCCAGGGTGCTATAGACTGTACACATGTGGCCATCAAGGCGCCAGCAGGTGAGCCCGGTGTCTTTGTCAATGGAAAGGCCTTCCACTCCATGAACGTGCAGATAGTGTGTGACCACAGGATGCTGATTCTACAAGTCTGTGCAAGGTATCCAGGCAGCTCCCACGACGCCTACATCCTCAGACACTCCCAGGTGCCGGGGCTCTTCAGTGCTCCAGCCCGGCTGGATGGATGGCTGCTGGGTGACAAGGGCTATCCCCTCAGAAGGTGGCTCATGAAGCCTCTCCGCTGTCCAAGAACAGAGGCCGAGCAGCGTTATAATTGGACCACAAGGGCGATGTTAGAGAGGACCATAGGTCTGAAGATGCGCTCCCAATACCTGAACCATTCAGGCGGCACACTACAAAACCCCCCCAGAGCGGGTGTCACTGGCAGTGGTCACATGCTGCGCTCTCCACAATCTGGCACTGGCAGTGGGGGACCCACTGGAAGGAGAGGATCTTCAGGCAGCTGCACAGGCCACAGAGGATGAATCCAGTAGTGAGTCAGAAGAGGAGCACAGTGAGGAGATTTCTGAGGATGTGGAGACAGGGCTCGGTCAGACCTCCAGGGAAGCAGAGGCGCCTAGATCCTCCAGCTAGGCTGCCAAATAAGCACCACCATCTCAAGCCAGGGCTGCCGCATCCACCCTGGGTCGCACAAATCACCCTTCCCTTGGTCCCCAAGATACGCTTAGTGCCTGTGCCTTTTCAAGCCACCTATGTCCAGCATTACCGGCAGACCCTGCACCTACAAAACAAATGAAACACACTCAGGCCAATAACACAAAAACAAATGTAGTTTAATGTTGGAATTCACATAGTATTGAACGGAATAATATCCGGTGTTAATGGTCAGGCCATTAAAAAAAGAAAAACAAAATGGAGAAACAAAAGATCACCCATGACCAGTCCCTCTTGTGCTTAAGTTGCTTTAAACTTACAATTGCAGGTGCTTCGTCTAGGTCCTCCCCCCTCACTAGACATTAGAGACAGCTGCTCACTGCTGTCCTGTTGGCCTCGATGTCCTTGGTGGTCGTCCTCTGGCCAGTGAAGTCTGTGCTGGCCCCGCCTGGGAGGGAGCGTCCGCCATGACTGGCATCTCCCCAGTCGCTGCAGCCACATCAGATGCCATGGTCACTGGCAGAGGGGCAGAGGAGCTGTTGCCATCATCCAGAACACCTTGAGAGGAACCCACAGAGACTACAGGCAGCTCATGCGCCAATGTGAAGTCGTTCTGGACCTCCCTGCTCACCATTGATGGACGGGCACCGAGCTGGCATACTGGGCGCCCCCATCCATCTCACACAATGTCACTGACCACCTGAAGTCATTACCGGTGTAAGGGCGTGCAAGTCTGAGAGCAACCCCAGGAACCCCTGATTCTGTCCCTGGAGCTGCCTCTCCATGAGTCACCACTCTCTCAATGGAGGAGGCAGTGCGCTCGGGACATGAAGGTCAATGCAGTGTTCATGTTCCACATGGACTCCTTCACACCAGAGACCATGGCACGCAGACCCTCATAGATCTCTGCCAGATCCTCCCACACATCTCGCTTGACATCAGCATCTGCTGCCTAATGGACGATTCCAGAGGCTGATCATCTGTCTTGGGCTCAGCATCGTCCTGGTCTCCAGCAGTCCTCTGACTGCCAGCACCTTGGACACTCTCTGCCTCTGTCTGCTCCTCAAGCAAGTGTCAAGTGCTTTCACCTTTGTGCATTGAGATACTAGCCACTGAACTCATGCCCATCGAGGTCCTGGTATCTGTGCTGGTGCCTGGTTCAGAGAGCAGACGGGCATCTGAAGCCCAGTGGTCCTCTGAGGTCAGGGGTGGGCCTTTGGGGTCCTGCGAATGAGTGTGAGATGGGGAATCTAAGGGAGAAGAAGGGCATGTCATTAGTTAAAGTCATCACACTGTCACTGTGTATGCCAGGCACGCTGGTGAGACCGTGGAGATCTGCATCATGGTGCCCTCGTCTTCCAAAGATCAATGGGGACTCCAGGTGTGAGGCTCCCATGAATGATGAGACTACACTAGAATTTTTGTAGCATCTGAAACTCTCAGCTGTGTGCACCGCACTCTTACCATTGTCAGACACCCCAGCCTCACTGCGGCCGGTTGATCGAGGTGGGTGGCACCTCTCGAGCTCCCAGGCCTCCAGCTCGAACCAGGAGAGGACGAGGGGGTGCGGACATCCTCCGCCAGTCTGTGACTTCTCGATATTGTTCCAGGATGTCTGCTTGTGAAAGGACAGTGGAGCATTGATGAGTCCACTCTCTACCTGCAGCACCATTGCAGCCTGGCCAACCCCAGCTGAGGAGAACCTCGCAGGGCACATCCGAGTCGTGGCCCTCGAGCCGCGAGGTGCTCAGGCCAAGCAGCCAGGGCTCACCCCCTTGGCCAGCACCGGCGTCATTGACAGATGGAAGTCAGACTCTAACACCCCTGAGCTCCAGGAGGGGACAGCCAGGCCAAAACAATTCAGCACACTCAGCCATTTCAACACGGTGCTCACCCATGCTGGGTGCAGCAGGTCAATGCAGCGCTTCCGGCACTGCACCCGTGTGTACCTCACCATGTTGTGGCTACTAACCCAGGCTGCCACCTCCTCCCAAGCCCTCTGTGTGAGCTGTGGTGGCCTCCCACTCCCACCTCTGAGGAAAAGGGTGTCCCTTCTGGCAGCCACCTCCTCCAGGAGGGCAGCAGGGTACATGTTGGAAAAATGGGGGGCCGAGGGCCCAGCCGAGCTCATCTCCCGCCTGGTCTCTATGGGCTGGTTTGCAGCTATGTTGCTGCTGCAGCTCTGATGCGGGCAGACTCCCTGCGCCAAATGTCAACATGCCATCGGGTCACCATTGGACCCAATGGAAAACAAACCACCGCCTGCCCCTTCCAGAGGTTCTCCAGCCTTCATTGGCCCACCAGCACGAAGTCCCGCCAACAGCACCCCCACACCCACACCCCCACACACACCCCCACCCACACCCACACCCACACCCACACCCAAACCCGCAGAACACGCCAGACAAGGGCAAAATTCTGCCCCAGGTGGCCGGAGGCCAAAAACCATCTTCCAACACCCCCTCCCACCCACAATCACCAAAACCATCCTCCAACACCCCCTCCCACCCACAATCACCAGAAACACCCTCCAACACCCCCTCCCACCCACAATCACCAAAACCATCCTCCAACACCCCCTCCCACCCACAATCACCAAAACCATCCTCCAACACCCACTCCACCCACAATCACCAAAACCATCCTCCAACACCCCCTCCCACCCACAATCACCAAAACCATCCTCCAACACCCCCTCCCACCCACAATCACCAAAACCATCCTCCAACACCCCCTCCACCCACAATCACCAAAACCATCCTCCAACACCCCCTCCCACCCACAATCACCAGAAACACCCTCCAACACCCCCTCCCACCCACAATCACCAAAACCATCCTCCAACACCCCCTCCCACCCACAATCACCAAAACCACCCTCCAACACCCCCCCCACCCACAATCACCAAAACCATCCTCCAACACTCCCTCCCACCCACAATCACCAAAACAATCCTCCAACACCCCCTCCCACCCACAATCACCAAAACCATCCTCCAACACCCCCTCCCACCCACAATCACCAAAACCATCCTCCAACACTCCTCCCAACCACAATCACCAGAAACACCCTCCAACACTCCCTCCCACCCACAATCACCAAAAACACCCTCCAACAGACCCTCCCACCCACAATCACCAAGAACATCCTCCAACACCCCTACCACCCAAAATCACCAAAAACAGCCTCAAACACCCCACCCAACCACAATCCAAAAAACCATCCTCCAAACCCCCCCTCACACCCACAATCACCAAAAATACCTTCCAACACCCCCTCCACCCCACAATCATCAAAACCAACCTCCAACACCCCCCTCCACCCATATCCCCAAAAACACCCTCCAACACCCCCACCCACGCACAATCACCAAAAAACACGCTCCAACAGACCCTCCCACCCACAATCACCAAGAACATCCTCCAACACCCCTCCCACCCAAAATCACCAAAAACAGCCTCAAACACCCCACCCAACCACAATCCACAAAACCATCCTCCAAACCCCCGCTCACACCCACAATCACCAAAAATACCTTCCAACACCCCCTCCGACCCACAATCATCAAAACCAACCTCCAACACCCCCCTCCACCCACAGCCCCAAAAACACCCTCCAACACCCCCACCCACGCACAATCACCAAAAAACACCCTCCAACACCCCCCCATCCACAATCCACAAAACCATCCTCCAAAAATCCCTCCCACCCACAATCACTAAGAACAGCCTCCAACACCCCCCCCACCTACAATCACCAAAAAAATCTCCAACACCCCCTCCCACCCACAATCACCAAAACCATCCTCCAACACCTGCTCCCACCCACAATCACCAACAATACCCTCCAACACCCCCTCCCACCCACAATCACCAAGAAAATCCTCCAACACCCCCTCCCACACACAATAACCAAAAACACCCTCCAACACCCCCTCCCACCCACAATAACCAAAAACACCCTCCAACACCACCCCCACCCACATCCCCAAAAGTAACATCCAACACCCCCACCCACCCATAATCACCAAAAAACACCCTCAAACACAACCTCCCACCCACAATCACCAAGAACACCATCCAACACCCCCTCCCACCCACAATCACCAAGAACACCATCCAACACCCCCTCCCACCCACAATCACCAAAAATACCCTCCAACATCCCCTCCCACCCACAATCACCAAGATTATCCTCCAAAACCCCCTCCCACACACAATCACCAACAATACCCTCCAACACCCCCTCCCACCCACAATAACCAAAAACACCCTCCAACACCTCCCCCACCCACAATCACCAAAACCATCCTCCAACACCTCCTCCCACCCACAAATATCAAAACCAACCTCCAACACCCCACTCCACCCACATCCCCAAAAACACTATCCAACACCCCCACCCACCCACAATCACCAGAAAACACCCTCAAGCACACCCTCCCAGCCACAATCACCAAGAAACCATCCAACACGCCCTCCCACCCACGATCACCAAAAACATCCTCCAACACCCCCGCACACCCACGATCACAAAAAACACCCTCCAACACAGCCCCCACCCATAATCCACAAAACTATCCTCCAACACCACCTCCCACCCACAATCACTAAAACCTCCCTCCAACACCGCCCCCACCCACAATCACCAAAAACAACCTCCAACACCCCCTCCCACCCACAATCACCAAAAACACCCTCCAACACCTCCCCCACCCACAATCACCACAAACAACCTCCAACACCTCCTCCCACCCACAATCACTAAGAACACCCTCCAACACCCCCCTCCACCCGCAATCACTATGAACACCCTCCAACACACCCCCCACCCATAATCCACAAAACCATCCTCCAAAAATCCCTCCCACCCACAATCACTAAGAACACCCTCCAACACCCCCTCCCACCTACAATCACCAAAAAAATCTCCAACACCCCCTCCCACCCACAATCACCAAAACCATCCTCCAACACCTGCTCCCACCCACAATCACCAACAATACCCTCCAACACCCCCTCCCACCCACAATCACCAAGAAAATCCTCCAACACCCCCTCCCACACACAATAACCAAAAACACCCTCCAACACCCCCTCCCACCCACAATAACCAAAAACACCCTCCAACACCACCCCCACCCACATCCCCAAAAGTAACATCCAACACCCCCACCCACCCATAATCACCAAAAAACACCCTCAAACACACCCTCCCACCCACAATCACCAAGAACACCATCCAACACGCCCTCCCACCCACAATCACCAAGAACAACCTCCAACACCCCCTCCCACCCACAATCACCAAAAATACCCTCCAACATCCCCTCCCACCCACAATCACCAAGATTATCCTCCAACACCCCCTCCCACACACAATCACCAACAATACCCTCCAACACCCCCTCCCACCCACAATAACCAAAAACACCCTCCAACACCTCCCCCACCCACAATCACCAAAACCATCCTCCAACACCTCCTCCCACCCACAATCATCAAAACCAACCTCCAACACCCCCCTCCACCCACATCCCCAAAAACACTATCCAACACCCACAATCACCAGAAAACACCCTCAAACACACCCTCCCAGCCACAATCACCAAGAAACCATCCAACACGCCCTCCCACCCACGATCACCAAAAACATCCTCCAACACCCCCGCACACCCACGATCACAAAAAAACACCCTCCAACACAGCCCCCACCCATAATCCACAAAACTATCCTCCAACACCACCGCCCACCCACAATCACTAAAACCTCCTTCCAACACCGCCCCCACCCACAATCACCAAAAACAACCTCCAACACCCCCTCCCACCCACAATCACCACAAACAACCTCCAACACCTCCTCCCACCCACAATCACTAAGAACACCCTCCAACACCCCCCTCCACCCGCAATCACTAAGAACACCCTCCAACACCCCCTCCCACCCACAAACACCAAAACCATCCTCCAACAACCCCTCCCACCCACAGTCACCAAAAACACCCACCCACACCCACCCACCCACAATCACAAAAAACACCCCCCAACCCATAATCAACAAAACGATCCTCCAACACTACCTCTCACCGACAATCACCAAGATCAACCTGCAACACCGCCCCCACGCACAATCACCAAAAACATCCTCCAACACCCCATCCCACCCACCATCACCAAGAACATCCTCCAACACCGCTCCCACCCACAATCACCAAAACCATCCTCCAACACCCCCTCCCACCCATAATCACAAAAAACACCCTCCAACACCCCCCCACCCACAATTCACAAAACCATCCTCCAACACCCCCTCCCACCCACAATCACAAAAAACACCCTCCAACACCCCCCCACCCACAATTCACAAAACCATCCTCCAACACGCCCCCCCACCCACAATTCACAAAACCATCCTCCAACACCCCCCCCACCCACAATCACCAAAAACACCCTCCAACACCCCCTCCCACCCACAATCACCAAGAACGTTCTCCAACACCCCCTCACACCCACAATAACCAAAAATACCTTCCAACACCCCCTCCCACCCACAATAACCAAAAACACCCTCCAACACTTCCCCCACCCACAATCACCACAAACAACCTCCAACACCCCCTCCCACCCACAATCACCAAAACCATCCTCCAACACCCCCTCCCACCCACAATCACCAAAACCATCCTCCAACACCCTCTCCCACCCACAATCACCAAACCATCCACCAATACCCCCTCACATCCACAATCACCAAAAACACCCGCCAACACATGCTCCCACCCACAATCCCCGAAAACATCCTCCAACACCCCTCCACCCACAATCACAAGTAACACCCTACAATGCCCCCCAACCCACAATCAACAAAACCATCCTCCAACACACCCTCGCGCCCACAATCACCAAAACCATCCACCAATACCCCCTCCCATCCACAATCACCAAGAACACCCTCCAACACCCCCCTCACCCACAATTACCAAAACCACCCTCAAACATTCCCCCCACCCACAATCACCAAAACCATCCTCCAAAACCCCCCTCCCACCCACAATCACCATAAACACCCTCAAAAACCAACTCCCATCCACAATCACAAAAAACATCATCCAACACCACCCACCCACAATCCACAAAACCACCCTCCAACACCCCCTCCCACCCACAATCACCAAAACCATCCCCCAACAACCCCTCCCAACCACAATCATCAAAAACACCCTCCAACACCACCTGCCAATCACCAAAAACATCTTCCAACAGCCACCCACTCACAATCGTTCAGCACACCCTCCAACTCCCCTTCCCATCCACAATCACCAAAACCATCCTCCAACACCCTCCCACCCACAATCACCAAAACCATCCTCTAACACCCCCTCCCACCCACAATTACCAAAAACACCATCCAACACCCCGTCCCACCCACAATCACCGAGAATATCCTCCAACACCCCCTCCCACCCACAATCACCAAAAATACCTTCAACACCCCCTCCCACCCACAATACCCAAAAACACCCTCCAACACCTCCCCCACCCACAATCACCACAAACAACCACCAACACCCCCTCCCACCCACAAGCACCAAAACCATCCTCCAACACCCCCTCCCACCCACAATCACCAAAACCAACCTCCAACACCCCCTCCACCCACATCCCCCAAAACACCCTCCAACACCCCCACCTACCATCAATCACCAAAAGACACCCTCCGACAGACCCTCCCATCCACAATCACCAAGAACACCCTCCAACACCCCACCCACCCACAATCACCAAAACCATACTCCAACACCCTGTCCCACCCACAATCACCAAGAACACACTCCAACAGCACCCCCCCACCCACAATCAACAAAAAACCCTCCAAAATCCACTCCCACCCACAATCACCAAAATACATCCCAACACCCTCTCCCATCCACAAAAACCAAAAACATCCTCCAACACACCCACCACCCACAATCACCACCAACACACTCCAACACCCCCTCCCACCCACAATCACCAAAAATACCTTCCAACACCCCCTCCCACCCACAATAACCAAAAACACCCTACAACACCACCCCCACCCACAATCACCAAAACCAACCTCCAACACCCCCCTCCACCCACATCCCCAAAACACCATCCAACACCCCCACCCACCCACAATCACCAAAAAACACGCTCCAACACGCCCTCCCAACCACAATCACTAAAAACAACTCCAAAACCCCCGCACACCCACAATCACAAAATACACCCTCCAACACCCCCCCAACCACAATCACCAAAAACATCCTCCAACACCCCCTCCCACCCACAATCACCAAGAACATTCTCCAACACCCCCTCACACCCACAATCACCAAAAATACCTTCCAACAGCCCCTCCCAACCACAATCATCAAAACCAACCTCCAACACCCCCCTCCACCCACATCCCCAAAAACACCCTCCAACACCCCCACCCAACCACAATCAGCAAAAAATCAGACTCCAACAGACCCAAACACCCCCAATCACCAAGAACACCCTCCAGCACGCCCCACGACCAACAATGACCAAAAACACCCTCCAACACCCCCGCCCACCCACAATCACAAAAAATAACCTCCAACACCCCCCCCACCCACAATTCACAAATCCATCCTCCAACACCCGCACCCACCCACAATCACTAAAAACACCCTCCAACACCGCCTCCCACCCACAATCACCAAGAACATCCTCCAACACCCCCCCACCCACAATCAACAAAATACCCTGCAACACCACCTCCCACCCACAATCACCAAGAACATCCTCCAACACCCCCTCCCAACCACAATCACCAAAACCATCCTCCAACACCTGCACCCACGCAAAATCACCAAAACCAACCACCAATACCACGTCCCATCCACAATCAGCAAAAACACCCTCCAACACCGCCTCCCACCCACAATCACCTAAAACACCCTCCAACAACCCCCCCCGACCCACAATCACAAAAAACACCCTCCAACACTCCCCAACCCACAATCAACAAAACCATCCTCCAACACCACCTCCCACCGACAAACACCAAGAACACCCTCCAACACTCCACTCACCCACAATCACCAAAAACACCCACAAACACCCCCCCACCCACAATCACCAAAACCATCCTCCAAAACCCCAATCCCACCCACAATCACCATAAACGCCCTCAAAAACCAACTCCAATCCACAATCCATAAAACCCTCCTCCAACACCCCCTCCCACCCACAATCACCAAAAACACCCTCCAACACCCCCTCCCACCCACAATCACCAAGAACATTCTCCAACACTCCCTCACACCCACAATAACCAAAAACAACCTTCAACAGCAACCCACCCACAATCACCACAAGCATCCCCCAACCCCCCCCAACCACAATCACCAAAACCATCCTCCAACACCCCCCCTCCCACCCAAAATCATCAAAATCAACCTCCAACACCCCCCTCCACTCACATCCCCAAAAACAACCTCCAACACCCCAACCAACCCACAATCACTAAAAAACACCCTCCAACACCCCCCCATCCACAATCCACAAAACCATCCTCCAACACCCCCTCCCACCCACAATCACTAAGAACACCCTCCAACACCCCCCCACCCACAATCACCAAAAACAACCTCCAACACCCCCTCCCATCCACAATCACCAAGAACATCCTCCAACACCCCCCCACCCACAATCACCAAAAACAACCTCCAACAGCCCCTCCCATCCACAATCACCAAGAACATCCTCCAACACCCCCCCACCCACAATCACCAAAAACAACCTCCAACACCCCCTCCCATCCACAATCACCAAAACCATCCTCCAACACCCGCTCCCACCCACAATCACCAAAACCATCCACCAATACCCCGTCCAATCCACAATCACCAAAAACACCCTCCAAAAGCCTGCCCACCCACAATCACAAAAAAAATCCTCCAACACCCTCCAACACACAATCAACAAAACGATCCTCCAACACCACCTCCCACCGACAATCACCAAGAATACCCTCCAACACCCCCCTCATCCACAATCACCAAAAAGACCCTCAAGCACCCCCCCAACAATCACCAAAACCATCCTCCAAAACAGCCTCCCACCCCAATCACCAAAAATACCTACGAACACCACTCCCACAATCGCTCAGCACAACCTCCAACACCCTCTCCCATCCACAATCACCAAAAACCATCCTCCAACACACCCTCACACCCACAATCACCAAAACCATTCACCAACACCCTCCAACCCACAATCACCAAGAACACCCTCCAACACCCCCTCCCACCCACAATCACCAAAAACACCCTCCAAACCCCCCCCACCCACAATCACCAAACACATCCTCCAATACCCCCTCCCTCCCACAATCACCAAAAATACCTTCCAACACCCCCTCCCACCCACAATCACCAAAAACACTCTCCAACAACCCTCCCACGCACAACCACCAAAAATAACTTACAACACCCCCTCCCACCCACAATCACCAAGAACACCATGCTCGAACACCCCCTCCCACCCACACTCACCAAAACCAACCTCCAACACCCCCCTCTACCCACATCCCCAACCACACCCTCCAACAACTCCACCCACCCACGATCACTAAAAAAACACCCTTAAACACACCCTCCCACCCACAATCACCAAGAACACCATCCAACACCCCCGCACACCCACAATCACAAAAAACACCCTCCAACACGCCCCCACCCACAATCCACAAAACCATCCTCCAACACCCCCTCCCACCCACAATCACCAAAAATACCCTCCAACACCCCCTCCCACCCACAATCACCAAGATTAACCTCCAACAACCCCTCCCATACACAATCACCAAAAATACCTTCCAACACCCTCTCCCACCCACAATAACCAAAAACACCCTACAACACCACCCCCACCCACAATCACCAAAACCAACCTCCAACACCCCCCTCCACCCACATCACCAAAACACCATCCAACACCCCCACCCACCCACATTCATGAAAAAACACCCTCAAACATGCCCTCCCACCCACAATCACCAAATACACCCTCCAACACCCCCGCACACCCACAATCACAAAATACACTCTCCAACACCCCCCTGACCCACAATCCACAAAACCATCCTCCAACACCCCTCCCAGCGACAATCACCAAGAACACCCTCCAACACCACCCCACCCACAATCACCAAAAACATCCTCCAACACCCCCTCCCAACGACAATCACCAAGAACATTCTCCAACACCCCCTCACACCCACAATCACCAAAAATACCTTCCAACAGCCCCTCCCAACCACAATCATCAAAACCAACCTCCAACACCCCCCTCCACCCACATCCCCAAAAACACCCTCCAACACCCCCACCCACCCACAATCAGCAAAAAATCACACTCCAACAGACCCAAACACCCCCAATCACCAAGAACACCCTCCAGCACGCCCCGCGACCAACAATCACCAAAAACACCCTCCAACACTCCCGCCCACCACAATCAAAAAAAGACCCTCCAACACCCCCCCCACCCACAATCCACAAAACCATCCTCCAACACCCCCTCCCACCCACAATCACCAAAAACACCCTCCAACACCCCCTCCCACCCACAATCACCAAGAACATTCTCCAAAAACCCCTCACACCCACAATAACCAAAAACAACCTTCAACAGCAACCCACCCACAATCACCACAAACATCCCCCAACCCCCCCCAACCACAATCACCAAAACCATCCTCCAACACCCCCCCTCCCACCCAAAATCATCAAAATCAACCTCCAACAGCCCCCTCCACTCACATCCCCAAAAACAACCTCCAACACCCCAACCAACCCACAATCACTAAAAAACACCCTCCAACACCCCCCCATCCACAATCCACAAAACCATCCTCCAACACCCCCTCCCACCCACAATCACCAAAAACAACCTCCAACAGCCCCTCCCATCCACAATCACCAAGAACATCCTCCAACACCCCCTCCCCCCCACAATCACCAAAACCATCCTCCAACACCCGCTCCCACCCACAATCACCAAAACCATCCACCAATACCCCGTCCCATCCACAATCACCAAAAACACCCTCCAACACCCCCACCCACCCACAATCACCAAAAAATCACACTCCAACAGACCCAAACACCCCCAATCACCAAGAACACCCTCCAGCACGCCCCGCGACCAACAATCACCAAAAACACCCTCCAACACCCCCGCCCACCACAATCAAAAAAACACCCTCCAACACCCCCCCCACCCACAATTCACAAAACCATCCTCCAACACCCCCTCCAACCCACAATCACTAAAAACATGCTCCAACACCCCCCCTCCCACCCACAATCAACAAAACACCCTGCAACACCACCTCCCACCCACAATCACCAAGAACATCCTCAAACACCCCCCCACCCACAATCACCAAAACCATCCTCCAAAACCCCAATCCCACCCACAATCACCATAAACGCCCTCAAAAACCAACTCCATTCCACAATCCATAAAACCCTCCTCCAACACCCCCTCCCACCCACAATCACCAAAAACACCCTCCAACACCCCCTCCCACCCACAATCACCAAGAACATTCTCCAAAAACCCCTCACACCCACAATAACCAAAAACAACCTTCAACAGCAACCCACCCACAATCACCACAAACATCCCCCAACCCCCCCCAACCACAATCACCAAAACCATCCTCCAACACCCCCCCTCCCACCCAAAATCATCAAAATCAACCTCCAACACCCCCCTCCACTCACATCCCCAAAAACAACCTCCAACACCCCAACCAACCCACAATCACAAAAAACACCCTCCAACACCCCCCCACCCACAATCCACAAAACCATCCTCCAACACCCCCTCCCACCCACAATCACTAAGAACACCCTCCAACACCCCCCCACCCACAATCACCAAAAACAACCTCCAACAGCCCCTCCCATCCACAATCACCAAGAACATCCTCCAACACCCCTACCACCCAAAATCACCAAAACCATCCTCCAACACCCGCTCCCACCCACAATCACCAAAACCATCCACCAATACCCCGTCCAATCCACAATCACCAAAAACACCCTCCAAAAGCCTCCCCACCCACAATCACAAAAAAAATGCTCCAACACCCTCCAACACACAATCAACAAAACCATCCTCCAACACCACCTCCAACCGACAATCACCAAGAACACCCTCCAACACCCCCCTCATCCACAATCACCAAAAAGACCCTCAAGCACCCCCCCAACAATCACCAAAACCATCCTCCAAAACAGCCTCCCACCCCAATCACCAAAAATACCTACCAACACCACTCCCACAATCGCTCAGCACAACTTCCAACACCCTCTCCCATCCACAATCACAAAAAACCATCCTCCAAAACACCCGCACACCCACAATCACTAAAACCATTCACCAACACCCTCCAACTCACAATCACCAAGAACACCCTCCAACACCCCCTCCCACCCACAATCACCAAAAACACCCTCCAACACACCCCCCACCCACAATCACCAAAAACATCCTCCAATACCCCCTCCCACCCACAATCACCAAAAACACCCTCCAAACCCCCCCCCACCCACAATCACCAAACACATCCTCCAATACCCCCTCCCTCCCACAATCACCAAAAATACCTTCCAACACCCCCTCCCACCCACAATCACCAAAAACACTCTCCAACAACCCTCCCACCCACAACCACCAAAAATAACTTACAACACTCCCCAACCCACAATCAACAAAACCATCCTCCAACACCACCTCCCACCGACAAACACCAAGAACACCCTCCAACACTCCACACACCCACAATCACCAAAAACACCCTCAAACACCCCCCCACCCACAATCACCAAAACCATCCTCCAAATCCCCTCCCCCACCCACAATCACCATAAACGCCCTCAAAAACCAACTCCATTCCACAATCCATAAAACCCTCCTCCAACACCCCCTCCCACCCACAATCACCAAAAACACCCTCCAACACCCCCTCCCACCCACAATCACCAAGAACATTCTCCAAAAACCCCTCACACCCACAATAACCAAAAACAACCTTCATAAGGAACCCACCCACAATCACCACAAACATCCCCCAACCCCCCCCACCCACAATCACCAAAACCATCCTCCAACACCCCCCCTCCCACCCAAAATCATCAAAATCAACCTCCAACACCCCCTCCACTCACATCCCCAAAAACAACCTCCAACACCCCAACCAACCCACAATCACTAAAAAACACCCTCCAACAACCCCCCATCCACAATCCACAAAACCATCCTCCAACACCCCCTCCCACCCACAATCACTAAGAACACCCTCCAACACCCCCCCACCCACAATCACCAAAAACAACCTCCAACAGCCCCTCCCATCCACAATCACCAAGAACATCCTCCAACACCCCCCCACCCACAATCACCAAAAACAACCTCCAACAGCCCCTCCCATCCACAATCACCAAGAACATCCTCCAATACCCCCTCCCACCCACAATCACCAAAACCATCCACCAATACCCCGTCCAATCCACAATCACCAAAAACACCCTCCAAAAGCCTCCCCACCCACAATCACAAAAAAAATGCTCCAACACCCTCCAACACACAATCAACAAAACCATCCTCCAACACCACCTCCAACCGACAATCACCAAGAACACCCTCCAACACCCCCTCATCCACAATCACCAAAAAGACCCTCAAGCACCCCCCCAACAATCACCAAAACCATCCTCCAAAACAGCCTCCCACCCCAATCACCAAAAATACCTACCAACACCACTCCCACAATCGCTCAGCACAACTTCCAACACCCTCTCCCATCCACAATCACAAAAAACCATCCTCCAAAACACCCGCACACCCACAATCACCAAAACCATTCACCAACACCCTCCAACTCACAATCACCAAGAACACCCTCCAACACCCCCTCCCACCCACAATCACCAAAAACACCCTCCAACACACCCCCCACCCACAATCACCAAACACATCCTCCAATACCCCCTCCCTCCCACAATCACCAAAAATACCTTCCAACACCCCCTCCCACCCACAATCACCAAAAACACTCTCCAACAACCCTCCCACCCACAACCACCAAAAATAACTTCCAACACCCCCCAACCCACAATCAACAAAACCATCCTCCAACACCACCTCCCACCGACAAACACCAAGAACACCCTACAAATTTCCCCTCACCCACAATCACCAAAAACACCCTCAAACACCCCCCCACCCACAATCACCAAAACCATCCTCCAAAAACCCCTCCCACCCACAATCACCATAAACGCCCTCAAAAACCAACTCCAATCCAAAATCCATAAAACCATCCTCCAACACCCCCTCCCACCCACAATCACTAAAAACACCCTCCAACACCCCCTCCCACCCACAATCACCAAGAACATTCTCCAAAAACCCCTCACACCCACAATAACCAAAAACAACCTTCAACAGCAACCCACCCACAAACACCACAAACATCCCCCAACCCCCCCCCACCCACAATCACCAAAACCATCCTCCAACACCCCCCTCCCACCCAAAATCATCAAAATCAACCTTCAACAGCCCCCTCCACTCATATCCCCAAAAACAACTTCCAACACCCCAGCCAACCCACAATCACCAAAAAACACCCTCCAACACCCCCCCATCCACAATCCACAAAACCATCCTCCAACACCCCCTCCCACCCACAATCACTAAGAACACCCTCCAACACCCCCCTCACCCACAATCACCAAAAACACCCTCCAACAGCCCCTGCAACCCACAATCACCAAGAACATACTCCAATACCCCCTCCCACCCACAATCACCAAAACCATCCACCAATACCCCGTCCAATCCACAATCACCAAAAACACCCTCCAAAAGCCTCCCCACCCACAATCACAAAAAAAATGCTCCAACACCCTCCAACACACAATCAACAAAACCATCCTCCAACACCACCTCCAACCGACAATCACCAAGAACACCCTCCAACACCCCCTCATCCACAATCACCAAAAAGACCCTCAAGCACCCCCCCAACAATCACCAAAACCATCCTCCAAAACAGCCTCCCACCCCAATCACCAAAAATACCTACCAACACCACTCCCACAATCGCTCAGCACAACTTCCAACACCCTCTCCCATCCACAATCACAAAAAACCATCCTCCAAAACACCCGCACACCCACAATCACCAAAACCATTCACCAACACCCTCCAACTCACAATCACCAAGAACACCCTCCAACACCCCCTCCCACCCACAATCACCAAAAACACCCTCCAACACACCCCCCACCCACAATCACCAAAAACATCCTCCAATACCCCCTCCCACCCACAATCACCAAAAATACCTTCCAACACCCCCTCCCACACACAATCACCAAAAACACCCTCCAAACCCCCCCCACCCACAATCACCAAACACATCCTCCAATACCCCCTCCCTCCCACAATCACCAAAAATACCTTCCAACACCCCCTCCCACCCACAATCACCAAAAACACTCTCCAACAACCCTCCCACCCACAACCACCAAAAATAACTTACAACACTCCCCAACCCACAATCAACAAAACCATCCTCCAACACCACCTCCCACCGACAAACACCAAGAACACCCTCCAACACTCCACTCACCCACAATCACCAAAAACACCCTCAAACACCCCCCCACCCACAATCACCAAACCCATCCTCCAAAACCCCAATCCCACCCACAATCACCATAAACGCCCTCAAAAACCAACTCCAATCCAAAATCCATAAAACCATCCTCCAACACCCCCTCCCACCCACAATCACCAAAAACACCCTCCAACACCCCCTCCCACCCACAATCACCAAGAACATTCTCCAAAAACCCCTCACACCCACAATAACCAAAAACAACCTTCAACAGCAACCCACCCACAATCACCACAAGCATCCCCCAACCCCCCCCCCACCCACAATCACCAAAACCATTCTCCAAAACACCCTCACACCCACAATAACCAAAAACAACCTTCAACAGCAACCCACACACAAACAGCACAAACATCCCCCAACCCCCCCCCACCCACAATCACCAAAACCATCCTCCAACACCCCCCTCCCACCCAAAATCATCAAAATCAACCTTCAACAGCCCCCTCCACTCATATCCCCAAAAACAACTTCCAACACCCCAGCCAACCCACAATCACCAAAAAACACCCTCCAACACCCCCCCATCCACAATCCACAAAACCATCCTCCAACACCCCCTCACACCCACAATCGCTAAGAACACCCTCCAACACCGCCCCACCCACAATCACCTAAAACAACCTCCAACAGCCCCTCCCATCCACAATCACCAAGAACATCCTCCAACACCCCCTCCCACACACAATCACCAAAACCATCCTCCAACACCCGCTCCCACCCACAATCACCAAAACCATCCACCAATACTCCGTCCAATCCACAATCACCAAAAACACCCTCCAAAAGCCTCCCCACCCACAATCACAAAAAAATCCTCCAACAGCCTCCAACACACAATCAACAAAACCATCCTCCAACACCACCTCCCACCGACAATCACCAAGAACACCCTCCAACACACCCCTCATCCACAATCACCAAAAAGACCCTCAAGCACCCACCCAACAATCACCAAAACCATCCTCCAAAACACCCTCCCACCCCAATCACCAAAAATACCTACCAACACCACTCCCACAATTGCTCAGCACAACCTCCAACACCCTCTCCCCTCCACAACCACCAAAAACCATCCTCCAACACACCCTCACACCCACAATCACCAAAACCATTCACCAACACCCTCCAACCCACAATCACCAAGAACACCCTCCAACACCCCCTCCCACCCACAATCACCAAAAACACCCTCCAACACCCCCTGCAACCCACAATCACCAAAAACATCCTCCAACACCCCCTCCCACCCACAATCACCAAAAATACCTTCCAACACCCCGTCCCACCCACAATCACCAAAAACACCCTCCAAAACCCCCCCACCCACAATCACCAAACACATCCTCCAATACCCCCTCCCTCCCACAATCACCAAAAATACCTTCCAACACCCCCTCCCACCCACAATCACCAAAAACACTCTCCAACAACCCTCCCACGCACAACCACCAAAAATAACTTACAACACCCCCTCCCACCCACAGTCACCAAGAACACCATGCTCGAACACCCCCTCCCACCCACAATCACCAAAACCAACCTCCAACACCCCCCTCTACCCACATCCCCAACCACACCCTCCAACAACTCCACCCACCCACGATCACTAAAAAAACACCCTTAAACACACCCTCCCACCCACAATCACCAAGAACACCATCCAACACCCCCGCACACCCACAATCACAAAAAACACCTTCCAACACCCCCTCCACCCATAATCCACAAAACCATCCTCCAACACCCCCTTCCACCCACAATCCCTAAGAACACCCTCCAACAACCCCCCAGCCACAATCACCAAAAACAACCTCCAACACCCCCTCCCACCCACAATCACCAAGATTATCCTCCAACAACACCTCCCAACCACAATCACCAAAAATACCTTCCAACACCCCCTCCCACCCACAATAACCAAAAACACCCTACAACACCACCCCCACCCACAATCACCAAAACCAACCTCCAGCACCCCCCTCCACCCACATCCCCAAAACACCATCCAACACCCCCACCCACCCACAATCACCAAATACACCCTCCAACACCCCTGCACACCCACAATCACAAAATACACCCTCCAACACCCCCCTGACCCACAATCCACAAAACCATCCTCCAACACCCCTCCCACCGACAATCAGCAAGAACACCCTCCAACACCACCCCACCCACAATCACCAAAAACATCCTCCAACACCCCCTCCCAACGACAATCACCAAGAACATTCTCCAACACCCCCTCACACCCACAATCACCAAAAATACCTTCCAACAGCCCCTCCCAACCACAATCATCAAAACCAACCTCCAACACCCCCCTCCACCCACATCCCCAAAAACACCCTCCAACACCCCCACCCACCCACAATCAGCAAAAAATCACACTCCAACAGACCCAAACACCCCCAATCACCAAGAACACCCTCCAGCACGCCCCGCGACCAACAATCACCAAAAACACCCTCCAACACCCCCGCCCACCACAATCAAAAAAACACCCTCCAACACCCCCCCCACCCACAATTCACAAAACCATCCTCCAACACCCCCTCCCACCCACAATCACTAAAAACATGCTCCAACACCCCCCCTCCCACCCACAATCAACAAAACACCCTGCAACACCACCTCCCACCCACAATCACCAAGAACATCCTCCAACACCTGCACCCACGCAAAATCACCAAAACCAACCACCAATACCACGTCCCATCCACAATCGCCAAAAACACCCTCCAACACCGCCTCCCACCCACAATCACCAAAAACACCCTCCAACAGCCCCCCCCACCCACAATCACAAAAAACACCCTCCAACACTCCCCAACCCACAATCAACAAAACCATCCTCCAACACCACCTCCCACCGACAAACACCAAGAACACCCTCCAACACTCCACTCACCCACAATCACCAAAAACACCCTCAAACACCCCCCCACCCACAATCACCAAAACCATCCTCCAAAACCCCTCTCCCACCCACAATCACCATAAACGCCCTCAAAAACCAACTCCATTCCACAATCCACAAAACCCTCCTCCAACACCCCCTCCCACCCACAATCACCAAAAACACCCTCCAACACCCCCTCCCACCCACAATCACCAAGAACATTCTCCAAAAACCCCTCACACCCACAATAACCAAAAACAACCTTCAACAGCAACCCACCCACAATCACCACAAACATCCCCCAACCCCCCCCAACCACAATCACCAAAACCATCCTCCAACACCCGCCCCTCCCACCCAAAATCATCAAAATCAACCTCCAACACCCCCCTCCACTCACATCCCCAAAAACAACCTCCAACACCCCAACCAACCCACAATCACTAAAAAACACCCTCCAACACACCCCCATCCACAATCCACAAAACCATCCTCCAACACCCCCTCCCACCCACAATCACTAAGAACACCCTCCAACAGCCCCCCACCCACAATCACCAAAAACAATCTCCAACAGCCCCTCCCATCCACAATCACCAAGAACATCCTCCAACACCCCCTCCCACACACAATCACCAAAACCATCCTCCAACACCCGCTCCCACCCACAATCACCAAAACCATCCACCAATACCCCGTCCAATCCACAATCACCAAAAACCCCCTCCAAAAGCCTCCCCACCCACAATCACAAAAAAAATGCTCCAACACCCTCCAACACACAATCAACAAAACCATCCTCCAACACCACCTCCAACCGACAATCACCAAGAACACCCTCCAACACCCCCCTCATCCAAAATCACCAAAAAGACCCTCAAGCACCCCCCCAACAATCACCAAAACCATCCTCCAAAACAGCCTCCCACCCCAATCACCAAAAATACCTACCAACACCACTCCCACAATCGCTCAGCACAACTTCCAACACCCTCTCCCATCCACAATCACAAAAAACCATCCTCCAAAACACCCGCACACCCACAATCACTAAAACCATTCACCAACACCACCTCCCACTGACAATCACCAAGAACACCCTCCAACACCCCCTCCCACCCACAATCACCAAAAACACCCTCCAACACCCCCCCACCCACAATCACCAAAAACATCCTCCAATACCCCCTCCCACCCACAATCACCAAAAACACCCTCCAAACCCCCCCCACCCACAATCACCAAACACATCCTCCAATACCCCCTCCCTCCCACAATCACCAAAAATACCTTCCAACACCCCCCTCCCACCCACAATCACCAAAAACACTCTCCAACAACCCTCCCACCCACAACCACCAAAAATAACTTACAACACTCCCCAACCCACAATCAACAAAACCATCCTCCAACACCACCTCCTAACGACAAACACCAAATACACCCTCCAACACTCCCCTCACCCACAATCACCAAAAACACCCTTGAACACCCCCCCACCCACAATCACCAAAACCATCCTCCAAATCCCCTCTCCCACCCACAATCACCATAAACGCCCTCAAAAACCAACTCCATTCCACAATCCATAAAACCCTCCTCCAACACCCCCTCCCACCCACAATCACCAAAAACACCCTCCAACACCCCCTCCCACCCACAATCACCAAGAACATTCTCCAAAAACCCCTCACACCCACAATAACCAAAAACAACCTTCAACAGCAACCCACCCACAATCACCACAAACATCCCCCAACCCCCCCCACCCACAATCACCAAAACCATCCTCCAACACCCCCTCCCTCCCACAATCACCAAAAATACCTTCCAACACCCCCTCCCACCCACAATCACCAAAAACACTCTCCAACAACCCTCCCACGCACAACCACCAAAAATAACTTACAACACCCCCTCCCACCCACAGTCACCAAGAACACCATGCTCGAACACCCCCTCCCACCCACAATCACCAAAACCAACCTCCAACACCCCCCTCTACCCACATCCCCAACCACACCCTCCAACAACTCCACCCACCCACGATCACTAAAAAAACACCCTTAAACACACCCTCCCACCCACAATCACCAAGAACACCATCCAACACCCCCGCACACCCACAATCACAAAAAACACCTTCCAACACCCCCTCCACCCATAATCCACAAAACCATCCTCCAACACCCCCTCCCACGCACAATCCCTAAGAACACCCTCCAACAACCCCCCCAGCCACAATCACCAAAAACAACCTCCAACACCCCCTCCCACCCACAATCACCAAGATTATCCTCCAACAACACCTCCCAACCACAATCACCAAAAATACCTTCCAACACCCCCTCCCACCCACAATAACCAAAAACACCCTACAACACCACCCCCACCCACAATCACCAAAACCAACCTCCAGCACCCCCCTCCACCCACATCCCCAAAACACCATCCAACACCCCCACCCACCCACAATCACCAAAAAACACCCTCAAACATGCCCTCCCACCCACAATCACCAAATACACCCTCCAACACCCCCCCGACCCACAATCCACAAAACCATCCTCCAACACCCCCTCCCACCGACAATCACCAAGAGCACCCTCCAAAACCACCCCACACACAATCACCAAAAACATCCTCCAACATCCCCTCCCACCCACAATCACCAAGAACATTCTCCAACACCCCCTCACACCCACAATCACCAAAAATACCTTCCAACAGCCCCTCCCAACCACAATCATCAAAACCAACCTCCAACACCCCCCTCCACCCACATCCCCAAAAACACCCTCCAACACCCCCACCCACCCACAATCACCAAAAATACCTTCCAACAGCCCCTCCCAACCACAATCATCAAAACCAACCTCCAACACCCCCCTCCACCCACATCCCCAAAAACACCCTCCAACACCCCCACCCACCCACAATCAGCAAAAAATCACACTCCAACAGACCCAACCACCCCCAATCACCAAGAACACCCTCCAGCACGCCCTGCGACCAACAATCACCAAAAACACCCTCCAACAGCCCCCCCCACCCACAATTCACAAAACCATCCTCCAACACCCTCTCGCACCCACAATCACTAAAAACATGCTCCAACACCCCCCCCCACCCACAATCAACAAAACACCCTGCAACACCACCTCCCACCCACAATCACCAAGAATATCCTCCAACACCCCCTCCCACCCACAATCACCAAAACCATCCTCCAACACCTGCACCCACGCAAAATCACCAAAACCAACCACCAATACCCCGTCCCATCCACAATCACCAAAAACACCCTCCAACACCACCCCCACCCACATCCCCAAAATTAACATCCAACACCCCCACCCACCCATAATCACCAAAAAACACCCTCAAACACGCCCTCCCACCCACAATCACCAAGAACAGCATCCAACACGCCCTCCCACCCACAATCACCAAGAACAACCTCAAACACCCCCTCCCACCCACAATCACCAAAAATACCCTCCAACATCCCCTCCCACCCACAATCACCAAGATTATCCTCCAAAACCCCCTCCCACACACAATCACCAACAATACCCTCCAACACCCCCTCCCACCTACAATAACCAAAAACACCCTCCAACACAACCCCCACCCACAATCACCAAAACCATCCTCCAACACCTCCTCCCACCCACAATCATCAAAACCAACCTCCAACACCCCCCTCCACCCACATCCCCAAAAACACTATCCAACACCCCCACCCACCCACAATCACCAGAAAACACCCTCAAACACACCCTCCCAGCCACAATCACCAAGAAACCATCCAACACGCCCTCCCACCCACGATCACCAAAAACATCCTCCAACACCCCCGCACACCCACGATCACAAAAAACACCCTCCAACACAGCCCCCACCCATAATCCACAAAACTATCCTCCAACACCACCTCCCACCCACAATCACTAAAACCTCCCTCCAACACCGCCCCCACCCACAATCACCACAAACAACCTCCAACACCTCCTCCCACCCACAATCACTAAGAACACCCTCCAACACCCCCCTCCAACCGCAATCACTAAGAACACCCTCCCACACCCCCTCCCACCCACAAACACCAAAACCATCCTCCAACAACCCCTCCCACCCACAATCACCAAAAACACCTACCCACACCCACCCACCCACAATCACAAAAAACACCCCCCAACCCATAATCAACAAAACGATCCTCCAACACGACCTCTCACCGACAATCACCAAGAACAACCTGCAACACCGCCCCCACGCACAATCACCAAAAACATCCTCCAACACCCCCTCGCACCCACAATCACAAAAAACACCCTCCAACAACCGCCCACCCACAATCCACAAAACCATCCTCCAACACCCCCTCCCACCCACAATCACCAAAAACACCCTCCAACACCGCCTCCCACCCACAATCACCAAGAACATTCTCCAACACCCCCTCACACCCACAATAACCAAAAATACCTTCCAACACCCCCTCCCACCCACAATAACCAAAAACACCCTCCAACACTTCCCCAACCCACAATCACCACAAACAACCTCCAACACCCCCTCCCAGCCACAATCACCAAGAACATTCTCCAACACCCCCTCACACCCACAATCACCAAAAATACCTTCCAACAGCCCCTCCCAACCACAATCATCAAAACCAACCTCCAACACCCCCCTCCTCCCACATCCCCAAAAACTCCCTCCAACACCCCCACCCACCCACAATCAGCAAAAAATCACACTCCAACAGACCCAACCACCCCCAATCACCAAGAACACCCTCCAGCACGCCCTGCGACCAACAATCACCAAAAACACCCTCCAACACACCCGCCCACCACAATCACAAAAAACACCCTCCAACACCCCCCCCACCCACAATTCACAAAACCATCCTCCAACACCCCCTCCCACCCACAATCACTAAAAACATGCTCCAACACCCCCCCCACCCACAATCAACAAAACACCCTGCAACACCACCTCCCACCCACAATCAGCAAGAACATCCTCCAACACCCCCTCCCACCCACAATCACCAAAGCCATCCTCCAACACCTGCACCCACGCAAAATCACCAAAACCAACCACCAATACCCCGTCCCATCCACAATCACCAAAAACACCCTCCAACACCGCCTCCCACCCACAATCACCAAAAACACCCTCCAACAACCCCCCCCACCCACAATCACAAAAAACACCCTCCAACACTCCCCAACCCACAATCAACAAAACCATCCTCCTACACCACCTCCCACCGCCAAACACCAAGAACACCCTCCAACACTCCACTCACCCACAATCACCAAAAACCCCCTCAAACACCCCCCCACCCACAATCACCAAAACCATCCTCCAAAACCCCAATCCCACCCATAATCACCATAAACGCCCTCAAAAACCAACTCCAATCCACAATCCATAAAACCCTCCTCCAACACCCCCTCCCACCCTCAATCACCAAAAACACCCTCCAACACCCCCTCCCACCCACAATCACCAAGAACATTCTCCAACACCCCCTCCCCCCCACAATCACCAAAACCATCCTCCAACAGCCCCCTCCCACCCAAAATCATCAAAACCAACCTCCAACAACCCCTCCACTCACATCCCCAAAAACAACCTCCAACACCCCAACCAACCCACAATCACCAAAAAACACCCTCCAACACCCCCCCATCCACAATCCACAAAACCATCCTCCAACACCCCCTCCCACCCACAATCACTAAGAACACCCTCCAACAACCCCCCCCACCTACAATCACCAAAAAAATCTCCAAAACCCCCTCCCACCCACAATCACCAAAACCATCCTCCAACACCTGCTCCCACCCACAATCACCAACAATACCCTCCAACACCCCCACCCACCACAATCACCAAGAAAATCCTCCAACACCCCCTCCCACACACAATAACCAAAAACACCCTCCAACACCCCCTCCCTCCCACAATAACCCAAAACACCCTCCAACACCACCCCCACCCACATCCCCAAAATTAACATCCAACACCCCCACCCACCCATAATCACCAAAAAACACCCTCAAACACACCCTCCCACCCACAATCACCAAGAAAACCATCCAACACGCCCTCCCACCCACAATCAAAAAGAACAACCTCCAAAACCCCCTCCCACACAAAATCACCAACAATACCTTCCAACACCCTCTCCCACCCACGATAACCAAAAACACCCTCCAACACCTCCCCCACCCACAATCACCAAAACCATCCTCCAACACCCCCTCCCACCCACAATCACCAAAACCATCCTCCAACACCTTCCCTCCCACCCACAATCATCAAAACCAACCTCCAACACCCCCCTCCACCCATATCCCCAAAAACACTATCCAACACCCCCACCCACCCACAATCACCAGAAACATCCTCCAACACCCCCGCACACCCAAGATCACAAAAAACACCCTCCAACACAGCCCCCACCCATAATCCGCAAAACTATCCTCCAACACCACCTCCCACCCACAATCACTAAAACCTCCCTCCAACACCGCCCCCACCCACAATCACCAAAAACAACCTCCAACACCCCCTCCCACCCACAATCACCAAAAACACTCTCCAACACCTCCCCCACCCACAATCACCACAAACAACCTCCAACACCTCCTCCCACCCACAATCACTAAGAACACCCTCCAACACCCCCCTCCACCCGCAATCACTAAGAACACCCTCCAACACCCCCTCCCACCCACAAACACCAAAACCATCCTCAAACAACCCCTCCCACCCACAATCACCAAAAATACCTTCAACACCCCCTCCCACCCACAATACCCAAAAACACCCTCCAACACCTCCCCCACCCACAATCACCACAAACAACCACCAACACCCCCTCCCACCCACAAGCACCAAAACCATCCTCCAACACCCCCTCCCACCCACAATCACCAAAACCAACCTCCAACACCCCCCTCCACCCACATCCCCCAAAACACCCTCCAACACCCCCACCTACCATCAATCACCAAAAGACACCCTCCGACAGACCCTCCCACCCACAATCACCAAGAACACCCTCCAACACCCCACCCACCCACAATCACCAAAACCATACTCCAACACCCTGTCCCACCCACAATCACCAAGAACACACTCCAACAGCACCCCCCCACCCACAGTCAACAAAAAACCCTCCAAAATCCCCTCCCACCCACAATCACCAAAATACATCCCAACACCCTCTCCCATCCACAATAACCAAAAACATCCTCCAACACACCCACCACCCACAATCACCACCAACACACTCCAACACCCCCTCCCACCCACAATCACCAAAAATACCTTCCAACACCCCCTCCCACCCACAATAACCAAAAACACCCTACAACACCACCCCCACCCACAATCACTAAAACCAACCTCCAACACCCCCCTCCACCCACATCCCCAAAACACCATCCAACACCCCCACCCACCCACAATCACCAAAACCATCCTCCAACACCTACATCCACGCAAAATCACCAAAACCAACCACCAATACACCGTCCCATCCACAATCACCAAAAACATCCTCCAACACCGCCTCCCACCCACAATCACCAAAAACACCCTCCAACAACCCCCCCACCCACAATCACAAAAAACACCCTCCAACACTCCCCAACCCACAATCAACAAAACCATCCTCCTACACCACCTCCAACCGCCAAACACCAAGAACACCCTCCAACACTCCACTCACCCACAATCACCAAAAACACCCTCAAACACCCCTCCACCCACAATCACCAAAACCATCCTCCAAAACCCCAATCCCACCCATAATCACCATAAACGCCCTCAAAAACCAACTCCAATCCACAATCCATAAAACCCTCCTCCAACACCCCCTCCCACCATCAATCACCAAAAACACCCTCCAACACCCCCTCCCACACACAATAACCAAAAACACCCTCCAACACCCCCTCCCTCCCACAATAACCCAAAACACCCTCCAACACCACCCCCACCCACATCCCCAAAATTAACATCCAACACCCCCACCCACCCATAATCACCAAAAAACACCCTCAAACACACCCTCCCACCCACAATCACCAAGAACACCATCCAACACGCCCTCCCACCCACAATCACCAAGAACAACCTCCAAAACCCCCTCCCACACAAAATCACCAACAATACCCTCCAACACCCCCTCCCACCCACAATAACCACAAACACCCTCCAACACCTCCCCCACCCACAATCACCAAAACCATCCTCCAACACCTCCTCCCACCCACAATCATCAAAACCAACCTCCAACACCCCCCTCCACCCACATCCCCAAAAACACTATCCAACACCCCCACCCACCCACAATCACCAGAAAACACCCTCAAACACACCCTCCCAGCCACAATCACCAAGAAACCATCCAACACGCCCTCCCACCCACGATCACCAAAAACATCCTCCAACACCCACGCACACCCACGATCACAAAAAACACCCTCCAACACAGCCCCCACCCATAATCCACAAAACTATCCTCCAACACCACCTCCCACCCACAATCACTAAAACCTCCCTCCAACACCGCCCCCACCCACAATCACCAAAAACAACCTCCAACACCTCCTCCCACCCACAATCACTAAGAACACCCTCCAACACCCCCCTCCAACCGCAATCACTAAGAACACCCTCCCACACCCCCTCCCACCCACAAACACCAAAACCATCCTCCAACAACCCCTCCCACCCACAATCACCAAAAACACCCACCCACACCCACCCACCCACAATCACAAAAAACACCCCCCAACCCATAATCAACAAAACGATCCTCCAACACCACCTCCCATCGACAATCACCAAGAAAACCCTGCAACACCCTCCACCCACAATCACCAAAAACACCCTCCAACACCCCTTCGCACCCACAATCACAAAAAACACCCTCCAACACCCCCAAACCCACAATCCACAAAACCATCCTCCAACACCCCCTCCCACCCACAATCACCAAAAACACCCTCCAACACCCCCTCCCACCCACAATCACCAAGAACGTTCTCCAACACCCCCTCACACCCACAATCACCAAAAATACCTTCCAACACCCCCTCCCACCCACAATAACCAAAAACACCCTCCAACACCTCCCCAACCCACAATCACCACAAACAACCTCCAACACCCCCTCCCAGCCACAATCACCAAGAACATTCTCCAACACCCCCTCACACCCACAATCACCAAAAATACCTTCCAACAGCCCCTCCCAACCACAATCATCAAAACCAACCTCCAACACCCCCCTCATCCCACATCCCCAAAAACACCCTCCAACACCCCCACCCACCCACAATCAGCAAAAAATCACACTCCAACAGACCCAACCACCCCCAATCACCAAGAACACCCTCCAGCACGCCCTGCGACCAACAATCACCAAAAACACCCTCCAACAACCCCGCCCACAACAATCACAAAAAACACCCTCCAACACCCCCCCCACCCACAATTCACAAAACCATCCTCCAACACCCCCTCCCACCCACAATCACCAAAACCAACCTCCAACACTCCCCTCCATCCACATCCCCAAAACACCATCCAACACCCCCACCCACCCACAATCACCAAGAACATCCTCCAACACCCCCTCCCACCCACAATCACCAAAACCATCCTCCAACACCTACATCCACGCAAAATCACCAAAACCAACCACCAATACCCCGTCCCATCCACAATCACCAAAAACATCCTCCAACACCGCCTCCCACCCACAATCACCAAAAACACCCTCCAACAACCCCCCCACCCACAATCACAAAAAACACCCTCCAACACTCCCCAACCCACAATCAACAAAACCATCCTCCTACACCACCTCCCACCGCCAAACACCAAGAACACCCTCCAACACTCCACTCACCCACAATCACCAAAAACACCCTCAAACACACCCCCACCCACAATCACCAAAACCATCCTCCAAAACCCCAATCCCACCCATAATCACCATAAACGCCCTCAAAAACCAACTCCAATCCACAATCCATAAAACCCTCCTCCAACACCCCCTCCCACCCTCAATCACCAAAAACACCCTCCAACACCCCCTCCCACCCACAATCACCATGAACATTCTCCAACACCCCCTCACACCCACAATCACTAAAACCATCCTCCAACAGCCCCCTCCCACCCAAAATCATCAAAACCAACCTCCAACAACCCCTCCACTCACATCCCCAAAAACAACCTCCAACACCCCAACCAACCCACAATCACCAAAAAACACCCTCCAACACCCCCCCATCCACAATCCACAAAACCATCCTCCAACACCCCCTCCCACCCACAATCACTAAGAACACCCTCCAACAACCCCCCCCACCTACAATCACCAAAAAAATCTCCAAAACCCCCTCCCACCCACAATCACCAAAACCATCCTCCAACACCTGCTCCCACCCACAATCACCAACAATACCCTCCAACACCCCCACCCACCCACAATCACCAAGAAAATCCTCCAACACCCCCTCCCACACACAATAACCAAAAACACCCTCCAACACCCCCTCCCTCCCACAATAACCCAAAACACCCTCCAACACCACCCCCACCCACATCCCCAAAATTAACATCCAACACCCCCACCCACCCATAATCACCAAAAAACACCCTCAAACACACCCTCCCACCCACAATCACCAAGAAAACCATCCAACTCGCCCTCCCACCCACAATCAAAAAGAACAACCTCCAAAACCCCCTCCCACACAAAATCACCAACAATACCTTCCAACACCCTCTCCCACCCACGATAACCAAAAACACCCTCCAACACCTCCCCCACCCACAATCACCAAAACCATCCTCCAACACCTCCTCCCACCCACAATCATCAAAACCAACCTCCAACACCCCCCTCCACCCACAGCCCCAAAAACACTATCCAACACCCCCACCCACCCACAATCACCAGAAACATCCTCCAACACCCCCGCACACCCAAGATCACAAAAAACACCCTCCAACACAGCCCCCACCCATAATCCACAAAACTATCCTCCAACACCACCTCCCACCCACAATCACTAAAACCTCCCTCCAACACCGCCCCCACCCACAATCACCAAAAACAACCTCCAACACCCCCTCCCACCCACAATCACCAAAAACACTCTCCAACACCTCCCCCACCCACAATCACCACAAACAACCTCCAACACCTCCTCCCACCCACAATCACTAAGAACACCCTCCAACACCCCCCTCCACCCGCAATCACTAAGAACACCCTCCAACACCCCCTCCCACCCACAAACACCAAAACCATCCTCAAACAACCCCTCCCACCCACAATCACCAAAAATACCTTCAACACCCCCTCCCACCCACAATACCCAAAAACACCCTCCAACACCTCCCCCACCCACAATCACCACAAACAACCACCAACACCCCCTCCCACCCACAAGCACCAAAACCATCCTCCAACAGCCCCTCCCACCCACAATCACCAAAACCAACCTCCAACACCCCCCTCCACCCACATCCCCCAAAACACCCTCCAACACCCCCACCTACCATCAATCACCAAAAGACACCCTCCGACAGACCCTCCCACCCACAATCACCAAGAACACCCTCCAACACCCCACCCACCCACAATCACCAAAACCATACTCCAACACCCTGTCCCACCCACAATCACCAAGAACACACTCCAACAGCACCCCCCCACCCACAGTCAACAAAAAACCCTCCAAAATCCCCTCCCACCCACAATCACCAAAATACATCCCAACACCCTCTCCCATCCACAATAACCAAAAACATCCTCCAACACACCCACCACCCACAATCACCACCAACACACTCCAACACCCCCTCCCACCCACAATCACCAAAAATACCTTCCAACACCCCCTCCCACCCACAATAACCAAAAACACCCTACAACACCACCCCCACCCACAATCACCAAAACCAACCTCCAACACCCCCCTCCACCCACATCCCCAAAACACCATCCAACACCCCCACCCACCCACAATCACCAAGAACATCCTCCAACACCCCCTCCCACCCACAATCACCAAAACCATCCTCCAACACCTACATCCACGCAAAATCACCAAAACCAACCACCAATACACCGTCCCATCCACAATCACCAAAAACATCCTCCAACACCGCCTCCCACCCACAATCACCAAAAACACCCTCCAACACTCCCCAACCCACAATCAACAAAACCATCCTCCTACACCACCTCCCACCGCCAAACACCAAGAACACCCTCCAACACTCCACTCACCCACAATCACCAAAAACACCCTCAAACACCCCTCCACCCACAATCACCAAAACCATCCTCCAAAACCCCAATCCCACCCATAATCACCATAAACGCCCTCAAAAACCAACTCCAATCCACAATCCATAAAACCCTCCTCCAACACCCCCTCCCACCATCAATCACCAAAAACACCCTCCAACACCCCCTCCCACACACAATAACCAAAAACACCCTCCAACACCCCTCCCTCCCACAATAACCCAAAACACCCTCCAACACCACCCCCACCCACATCCCCAAAATTAACATCCAACACCCCCACCCACCCATAATCACCAAAAAACACCCTCAAACACACCCTCCCACCCACAATCACCAAGAACACCATCCAACACGCCCTCCTACCCACAATCACCAAGAACAACCTCCAAAACCCCCTCCCACACAAAATCACCAACAATACCCTCCAACACCCCCTCCCACCCACAATAACCACAAACACCCTCCAACACCTCCCCCACCCACAATCACCAAAACCATCCTCCAACACCTTCCCTCCCACCCACAATCATCAAAACCAACCTCCAACACCCCCCTCCACCCACATCCCCAAAAACACCCTCCAACACCCCCACCCACCCACAATCACCAAAAAACACCCTCAAACACACCCTCCCAGCGACAATCACCAAGAAACCATCCAACACGCCCTCCCACCCACGATCACCAAAAACATCCTCCAACACCCCCGCACACCCACGATCACAAAAAACACCCTCCAACACAGCCCCCACCCATAATCCACAAAACTATCCTCCAACACCACCTCCCACCCACAATCACTAAAACCTCCCTCCAACACCGCCCCCACCCACAATCACCACAAACAACCTCCAACACCTCCTCCCACCCACAATCACTAAGAACACCCTCCAACACCCCCCTCCAACCGCAATCACTAAGAACACCCTCCCACACCCCCTCCCACCCACAAACACCAAAACCATCCTCCAACAACCCCTCCCACCCACAATCACCAAAAACACCCACCCACACCCACCCACCCACAATCACAAAAAACACCCCCCAACCCATAATCAACAAAACGATCCTCCAACACGACCTCTCACCGACAATCACCAAGAACAACCTGCAACACCGCCCCCACGCACAATCACCAAAAACATCCTCCAACACCACATCCCACCCACAATCACAAAAAACACCCTCCAACACCCCACCACCCACAATCCACAAAACCATCCTCCAACACCCCCTCCCACCCACAATCACCAAAAACACCCTCCAACACCCCCTCCCACCCACAATCACCAAGAACGTTCTCCAACACCCCCTCACACCCACAATAACCAAAAATACCTTCCAACACCCCCTCCCACCCACAATAACCAAAAACACCCTCCAACACTTCCCCAACCCACAATCACCACAAACAACCTCCAACACCCCCTCCCAGCCACAATCACCAAGAACATTCTCCAACACCCCCTCACACCCACAATCACCAAAAATACCTTCCAACAGCCCCTCCCAACCACAATCATCAAAACCAACCTCCAACACCCCCCTCAACCCACATCCCAAAAACACCCTCCAACACCCCCACCCACCCACAATCAGCAAAAAATCACACTCCAACAGACCCAACCACCCCCAATCACCAAGAACACCCTCCAGCACGCCCTGCGACCAACAATCACCAAAAACACCCTCCAACAACCCCGCCCACAACAATCACAAAAAAACACCCTCCAACACCCCCCCCACCCACAATTCACAAAACCATCCTCCAACACCCCCTCCCACCCACAATCACTAAAAACATGCTCCAACATCCCCCCACCCACAATCAACAAAACACCCTGCAACACCACCTCCCACCCACAATCAGCAAGAACATCCTCCAACACCCCCTCCCACCCACAATCACCAAAGCCATCCTCCAACACCTGCACCCACGCAAAATCACCAAAACCAACCACCAATACCCCGTCCCATCCACAATCACCAAAAACACCCTCCAACACCGCCTCCCACCCACAATCACCAAAAACACCCTCCAACACTCCCCAACCCACAATCAACAAAACCATCCTCCTACACCACCTCCCACCGCCAAACACCAAGAACACCCTCCAACACTCCACTCACCCACAATCACCAAAAACACCCTCAAACACACCCCCACCCACAATCACCAAAACCATCCTCCAAAACCCCAATCCCACCCATAATCACCATAAACGCCCTCAAAAACCAACTCCAATCCACAATCCATAAAACCCTCCTCCAACACCCCCTCCCACCCTCAATCACCAAAAACACCCTCCAACACCCCCTCCCACCCACAATCACCATGAACATTCTCCAAAACCCCCTCACACCCATAATCACTAAAACCATCCTCCAACAGCCCCCTCCCACCCAAAATCATCAAAACCAACCTCCAACAACCCCTCCACTCACATCCCCAAAAACAACCTCCAACACCCCAACCAACCCACAATCACCAAAAAACACCCTCCAACACCCCCCCATCCACAATTCACAAACCATCCTCCAACACCCCCTCCCACCCACAATCACTAAGAACACCCTCCAACAACCCCCCCCACCTACAATCACCAAAAAAATCTCCAAAACCCCCTCCCACCCACAATCACCAAAACCATCCTCCAACACCTGCTCCCACCCACAATCACCAACAATACCCTCCAACACCCCCACCCACCCACAATCACCAAGAAAATCCTCCAACACCCCCTCCCACACACAATAACCAAAAACACCCTCCAACACCCCCTCCCTCCCACAATAACCAAAAACACCCTCCAACACCACCCCCACCCACATCCCCAAAATTAACATCCAACACCCCCACCCACCCATAATCACCAAAAAACACCCTCAAACACACCCTCCCACCCACAATCACCAAGAAAACCATCCAACACGCCCTCCCACCCACAATCAAAAAGAACAACCTCCAAAACCCCCTCCCACACAAAATCACCAACAATACCTTCCAACACCCTCTCCCACCCACGATAACCAAAAACACCCTCCAACACCTCCCCCACCCACAATCACCAAAACCATCCTCCAACAGCTCCTCCCACCCACAATCATCAAAACCAACCTCCAACACCCCCCTCCACCCACATCCCCAAAAACACTATCCAACACCCCCACCCACCCACAATCACCAGAAACATCCTCCAACACCCCCGCACACCCACGATCACAAAAAACACCCTCCAACACAGCCCCCACCCATAATCCACAAAACTATCCTCCAACACCACCTCCCACCCACAATCACTAAAACCTCCCTCCAACACCGCCCCCACCCACAATCACCAAAAACACCCTCCAACACCGCCTCCCACCCACAATCACCAAAACATTCTCCAACACCCCCTACCACCCACAATCACCACAAACAACCTCCAACACCCCCTCCCACCAACAATCATCAAAAACACCCTCCAACACCCCCCTCCACCCGCAATCACTAAGAACACCCTCCAACACCCCCTCCCACCCACAAACACCAAAACAATCCTCAAACAACCCCTCCCACCCACAATCACCAAAAATACCTTCAATACCCCCTCCCACCCACAATACCCAAAAACACCCTCCAACACCTCCCCCACCCACAATCACCACAAACAACCACCAACACCCCCTCCCACCCACAAGCACCAAAACCATCCTCCAACACCCCCCTCCCACCCACAATCACCAAAACCAACCTCCAACACCCCCCTCCACCCACATCCCCCAAAACACCCTCCAACACCCCCACCTACCATCAATCACCAAAAGACACCCTCCGACAGACCCTCCCACCCACAATCACCAAGAACACCCTCCAACACCCCACCCACCCACAATCACCAAAACCATACACCAACACCCTGTCCCACCCACAATCACCAAGAACACACTCCAACAGCACCCCCCCGCCCACAGTCAACAAAAAACCCTCCAAAATCCCCTCCCACCCACAATCACCAAAATACATCCCAACACCCTCTCCCATCCACAATAACCAAAAACATCCTCCAACACACCCACCACCCACAATCACCACCAACACACTCCAACACCCCCTCCCACCCACAATCACCAAAAATACCTTCCAACACCCCCTCCCACCCACAATAACCAAAAACACCCTACAACACCACCCCCACCCACAATCACCAAAACCAACCTCCAACACTCCCCTCCACCCACATCCCCAAAACACCATCCAACACCCCCACCCACCCACAATCACCAAGAACATCCTCCAACACCCCCTCCCACCCACAATCACCAAAACCATCCTCCAACACCTACATCCACGCAAAATCACCAAAACCATCCACCAATACCCCGTCCCATCCACAATCACCAAAAACACCCTCCAACACCCCCTCCCACTCACAATCACCAAAAACACCCTCCAACAACCCCCCACCCACAATCACAAAAAACACCCTCCAACACTCCCCAACCCACAATCAACAAAACCATCCTCCTACACCACCTCCCACCGCCAAACACCAAGAACACCCTCCAACACTCCACTCACCCACAATCACCAAAAACACCCTCAAAAACCCCTCCACCCACAATCACCAAAACCATCCTCCAAAACCCCAATCCCACCCATAATCACCATAAACGCCCTCAAAAACCAACTCCAATCCAAAATCCATAAAACCCTCCTCCAACACCCCCTCCCACCATCAATCACCAAAAACACCCTCCAACACCCCCTCCCACCCACAATCACCATGAACATTCTCCAACACCCCCTCACACCCACAATAACCAAAAACAACCTTCAACAGCAACCCACCCACAATCACCACAAACATCCTCCAACACCCCCTCCCACCCACAATCACCAAAACCATCCTCCAACAGCCCCCTCCCACCCAAAATCATCAAAACCAACCTCCAACACCCCCCTCCACTCACATCCCCAAAAACAACCTCCAACACCCCAACCAACCCACAATCACCAAAAAACACCCTCCAACACCCCC